>NW_027185872.1:7306251-7336478 GCF_028583685.1 Petaurus breviceps papuanus | reverse complement strand
CTCTCTCCACGAGGTGCTGCTTCCAAAAAGAACTTCCGCCTCTCTCTCGTGTCTCTCCAAATCTACGTCACCAGCTCCTCCCAGTCAGGACTTTCTTTTCACATCAAAAAGTCCATCCCACAGGTGGGATTAACAAGCTCTGGGTTTTAATACAATCAATTTGAAAACCAAGCCCAATACAGGGGAATATCCACATTCCATTACTATCACAGTAAGAAATGATGAAACATATCACCAAGGAAATGCACAATTCCAAAAGGAAGTGGATGGGCAATAGAAGAAGATGAGAGGAGACCCCCTTAGTGGCTCTAAGATCCATCAAATCATAGAGTGATCACCTGAAGAAGGGTCTGTCATGTGCAGAAAGATCCTTTTAAAGGAGCCTTCACAGAGGGCACAGATGAGGATGTCACTAGGTGTGAAGGAGCACTTTGCCTGTTGTCTGTGTAGCCAGATGGAGTCCACACAGCAGAGAGATCACAGATTCACTGACATGATGGGCAAAAGCCTAGGGTGGATTGGGAAGAGAAAATTTAGTCAGTGAAGAAAATCAGGAAGGCTTGTAGTATTTAGGACAGGTCAGAGGTAAGGAGGGCATGAATTCATGTCACAAGGGACTTACCCTGAGAGGCTGCCTAGCACAGTGCATCACTTGTTGCTCTGGGAGTCAAGAAACTATGGGTTAGAGTCCTGTCTCTGACAAGATTTTGTGACACGGAGCAAGTCACTTAAATTGCCTTAGGCCCATTTTCCTAATTAGTAAAGGGGGCAAAATCGCCCTTGTATCAAGTCCTACACAGGGTGAGAATGAGGCTTAAGAGAGATGACGCCCAGAAAGGGCTTCAGGAGTGCTGGAGAAGTGGCCACTCGTTACATTGAAAATGTTTTCTTCATGTTGGCCAGGAACCTCATAACTTCTGCAGTAAGCCCCAAACTTTCCTGGTTGTTGCCATGATTTTGAGCATGTCCCTGTGACCAAAACTTAGTGGGAAAATGGAAGTGCAATAACTATTCATTAAAGGATGACTTAGTGCCAGACATCAAGGGCTCAAAGCCAGGAGATATGCATGTGCAGCATCCATATGTCCAAGGAGGGAGGCTGGTACCTCAAAATCTGCTTTATCTTCACAACAACCTTTTAAGGGAGCTGGCATTGCTACTGCCATTGTACAGATGTGGAAAGAGACTAAGATAGGCTAAGGGAATTTCCTAGTGACACCACTGTGTCTGAGGATGGATTCAAAGGCAGCTGTTTTCTCATTTGACTGTACAATTCTAAGTATTCTTCCTGTTATGCCATGTGGCCATCCAACTCAATGGTTGTCCTCATAGGTATCATAAGGACAGTAGTATAATGAACGTTCGATGTTTGTTTTTACACACAGTAAGTTGAATCTTGGCTGAATTGAAAAGGCATGAAGTCAATTTGTCATTACAATAGGGATATAAATTTGGGGGGGAAAGAGAGACAGAGAGAAACCCAGAAGACTCAACCCAGTTTATTTTGAACATCATAAAATTGGAGTGTCAAACCATGCCTTTCTCTAAGTAAGTGTTTTGGAAGAGTATGATACTTATGTTTCATAAAATTATTTCAGAGGTTGCAAACATACTAAAAATATGTACTTTTTATAGTACTTTTTTTATTTTATAGTACTTCACACACACACACACACACACACACACACACACACCTCTAACATCCCTGAGTTCAGTATCATGTATATATGAGCACAAATCAAGAGTCCCATAAGTCTTTAGTATGTGCCAAGCATTATTTACCTATTACAAAGAAAAAATTGACCAAACTGTTCAAATTTCTCCCGTAGGGAGAAAGCAACATCAATAACAACTTTTTTTTTTCATGGACTGTATAATTAATCGAATCTGTTGGATCAAATGGGATCAACATACACCTATCTGCTTGAGTGTAATAAATAATTGGGGGTATAGCTGAAAAAAAGGTACTGTCAGTGCCAAATCCCATGGAAGCCTCACAGTTACAGTCACGACCGTGGCTAATGCAGTTTACATTATTTCTGCATTTTTCGAAGTGTCAATTCATATTTTATACTACAAACTCTATGATTGGTGGGGAGGAAACATCAAGTTTGTTCTGCCAAATGTGAAGCCTTCCTTTTGGAAAGACAGCAAACTTCCTCAAGGCTAATACAGAAAGAGCAGTGGGTTCATGCCATCATCAGATTTAAAGGCTGGAAAGGCCCTCAGCAGTCACCACAATAATCCAATCAATGAACTAGAGGGATCTCCATTATAAAATATCACTTATAGCTGTTCAGCCTCTGCTTGGACAGCATCAAGGTAAGGGGGCATGCCACCTAGTCAAGCCCCCAGCTACTCAGCCCCCCACCTGGTCAGCCCCCCAACCTGGTCAACAGTCAGTCCACTACATTTTCTAAAAGCTCTCTGAAGATTTTTTTTTCCTGACAGCAAATTTTAATTCTACTACTTGCAACTCTAAACATTTCTACTTCTTTTTTTTTTTCCTAGAAATGGCTTTTGATTTGCAGATTCTACCACAAAACTTCATTTTCTTCATAATTTTGAGAGGAGATCAATAACATAAAACTAAAAATTAAAACAGAAAGAGGAAGACACGTGTTAGGTTAAAAACAGCAACAAAAGAAGGGCCCTAGTTTGTTTTTTTCATTTTTATATGCAAAATCATGGAAAACATATTTCCAAAAAAATAAAGTGAGAAAATTATACTTCATTTTGCACTTAGAGTTCATCAGTTTCCCCCCTGGAGGTGGATAATATTTTTTCATCATCAGTCCTTTGGAATTATCTTGGATCATTGTGTGGATCAGAGTAGCCAAGTCTTTTATAGTTGATTATCATTACAATGTTATTTTTACCACATGAAAATAATATCCTGGTTCTTCTCCTTTTTACTTTACATCAGTTAATAAGGTGTTATAGGAATGTAAATGTTTAAGATCTTCCCTGCCCCTAGGTTAAGTGCACCTGGAGCCAGTGGTGGGAGGCTTGTTTTTCAGGAACGCCCACACCTTGGTGCTTTGTAATTGGGCAGTGGGTCAATAGGGTTGTTACATTCTTTGACCCAGGAGAAAACTACATAGTCCCTGATGTGAGACTTTGTTTGGGGGCTCACTTTGAGAAGTGTTGTGTGATTTAACCAAATGAGACTCTGGGCAGCCATTGAGAGCCCCCCCATCTTTGAAAAAAACAGGCATTGATGATTCCCTCTCTGGTAACTGTAGTTTGGTATGGATGTAATGGTTTAGACAGTTGGAGGCCTGTTTGCTTGAAATGTATTTATTAGTCTGTACACTCTGAAGTTTGGGGTCCTGCCCTTTTTCCCCTGAATGAGGTCAATGATATGCTTGATTGATTAAATCAAGATTGTTAACCCATTTTGAGTTGTTTCCTTTAGAAAAGCAGATCTAAGAACCTGTTTTGGCAGCCACCCACCCTGGGGATGCTGGGGAGCTTGCTGCTACACAAGGGTCTTGTCATGTTTGTTTGTTTGTTTGTTTTTTCCCTGAAAACACTCCCCTTATCATCGCTTAAAACAGGATAGTAATTCATCACAATCATATGCCTCAACTTATTCAGCTACTCCCCAAACGATAATTACCCTTGATTTCCAATTCTTTGCCAACACAGAAAGAGCTGTTATATTTTTGTACATGTATGTCCTTTTCTTTTTCCTTTGTTCTCTTGGGCTACAGATCTAGTAGTAGTATTGTTGGGTCAAATGGTATGTACACTTTTTTAGCCCTTTGGACTTAGCTCAAATTATTCACGAATGGTTAGATCACTTGACAACTCCATCAATTAGTGCAATGGTGAATCAGAGTTGTTTTAATTTGTATTTCTCTAGTCGATAGCAATTTAAAGCATTTTCTTATGGGTATTGATAACTTTTATTTCTTCTGAAGACCACCCATTCATAGACTTTGGCCATTTATCAATTAGGAAATGTACCTTGTTTTTTTTTTTTTTTTCTGAATTTCACTCAGTTCCCAAATATTTGAGAAATGAGACATTTATCATAAAAATTTTTAGGAAAAAAAAACTTTGATACTGCTTCTTGTTTATGGAATCTCTTAACAAAAAGAAGTTTCCCCATATTATATCTTTTAATTAGATCTTTTTTGCTTTTGTTTTGTTTGAGATCAAGAGTGCTCCCCCTACCTTTGTTACTTCTGCTGAAAAAGGATAGATTCTGCTGCAGTCTTTCTGTTTCAAGCGTGTCTTTTATAAATGCTTTGTTGAATTGTGGGTTCCAATCCACTCTCCTATCTGCCTGCCATTTCCTTGCAGTTATAACCCTTCACTATATTCCATGTATGCCTCTCTTCATTTTACATCCTTCCTTCCTCCTTCTCCCAGTATATCCTTTCTCACCCCTTCATGTTTTTTGGGGGGGGGAAATCATCACAACATAAGTGTAGACCTCTAACTTTGCATCTAAAATATAGGGGTGATTTTGTTTTTAAAAGTTCTTGGAATATGTTAACTTTTTTTTTTTATCATGACATCCCAATAGTCTAATAATAAGGCCTATTTTCCAGGTCTGTTTTTCTGATGAGAAATTCCACATTTTCTCCTTTTTAAAAAGTTCTTTTGACTTTGTTTTATTATTTCTTGTTATCTCGTGGAAGCATTAGCTTCCATTGGCGCTATTTTAACTTTTAAAAAATTATCTTCAATATCCAAGAAGGTGGAACTAAGATGGCAGAGAAAAAACATAGAATCACCTGCCCTCTCCTCAAAACCCCTCCAAACAACTTTAAATAATGCCTCAGAAAATTTTAGAGTGGCAGAACCTATAAAAGGACAAAGTGAAACAATTTTTCAGCCCAATACAATTTAGAAGGTCAGTAGGAAAGGTCTGTCACACCAGAGTGGGTGAGAGCGGAATTTAGTCCAACACAGGTCAACCCCAGCAAAGCAGCAGTAGGTCTTGGGGTAACTGAATTAATTATGATGGTGAGTGTTACCTGAGCAGAACAAAGAGAACATTTTATACACTTACAGCAATATTGTTTAACCACAACTTTGAGCAACTAAGTCATTTCAATTATTATAAATACCCAAAATAACTACAAAGTACATATGAAAAGAGGCACAATCTGCATCTGGAGAAAGAACTGATAAATATGAGTGTATAGAATGATTTTGTATATGTATGTGTGTATACATATATACATAAATATACACACCTATATGTGTGTATGTATGCATGTGTGTATTTGTGTATTTGTTCCTATGGTAGCCATTATTTCTAGGGAGGGAGAGAAGAAAAAAAGAAATTTTCATTATAATTTTATTATATATTTAAAAGGAATATCAAGTTGTACATAATAGAGTTTGCAGTTTCACATACAATCATCTTTTTTATTATGCTATTTTATAAAGATGTTTGTTGAATTCCATAAAATAAGGACAAAAATTAAAAAGAAAAAAAAGTGCTTGTGATTGCTCACAGACCAGAGCACAGAACAGGATAGTATAGTAGTAAGAATAGCTCTCCCTTGATCAAATCACTTTGGAAGAAGTGAAAAATTACAGTTCCCCAAAATTACATCTGAAAAAAGGGGTGGAGCCAAGATAGCAGAAGCAAAGCAGGAACTTTTCTAAGCTCCTCCATGAATTCCATCACTAAACTTTAAAAAGTGAATCTGAACAGATTTTAGAGTGTCAAAATCCACTGGGAGACAGACCCTGGCAGAATTCAGCCCAGGAGAGTGCCCACATGGTTCTGGGCATGGGGAGCCCAGAGCACACTGGGGCTGCACCAGCACAGAGTAGAGAGTGGTCTACAGCAGACAGAGAGAAGGAGCCCGAAGGAGCCCAAGTCAGCAGACTCACTCACCCCAAGGGCAATTCTCAGCCATCTCACCACTGGATGGAAGGATCCCTCAGAGATGGGTAAGAGAAAGCAGAGGGCTCTATGCAGAGACAGCATCTTCTCCTGGGGCTATCAACCCTCAGCCTGGAAGTTTAAAAATCACATACCTGATTTTTCAGAAGCTAAGATGGCAAAGGAAACTCTAGCTTCTCTGATAATCCCTCCCTAACCTAGAAAACCAGAGATAAACATCCCACCTGGAGTAAAATCCCAAAATAGTGGAAATAGCCTCAGGCTTAGGGGTCACTGAGAAAGGGCATAGCTGAGTCAGTAAGGAATCTGACGTGAAGGGTGGGAGGGGTCCCAGCAAGCCCCACATGAGTTCCACCCCCAAAGCCCAGGGTGGTGGAGCCAGCAAGCACTAACAATACAAGCCCAGGTGTGCCTTAGCACCACCAGGGCACTCTGCAGACATCAGCACTGCCCGCCACCAGCAGCTCAGCCTGCCTGAGCTATAAGCCATCTCACATAGAGGTGGAAATCTGAAAAGGCCAGACCATCCTTCACCACAGATTACTCTGTGAGCCTCTGGGTAACTCAGGGGAAACACTGAGAGTCCTGTCCTTGGCCTCCATCTAAACACTCAGAGGCTACAGCACACAAAGTCAACAACCAGTCCCTCATCACCCAGCCTGAGAAATTAGGAAATAGGAAATCACAATGGGAAAGAAGGAAGCTGAGAAGGAGAAGGGAAAGGTGAGAAAATCAATCCGAGATTATTATAGGGAGCAAGAATTACCAAATACAGAGGACAACATGGACTCTGTACTCACACCTGAGAACACAGAAGGAAATATGAACTGGTCTCAAGCCCAGATAGCATTTTTGGAGGAGCTCAAGAAAGATTTTAAAACTCAAATTAGAGAGATAGAAGATAAATTTAAATCTACAGTCACCGAACTGTCTCACTGAAGAAAACAAATCCTTAAAAAGTAAAATTTGTGAACTGGGTCAGGATGTTCAAAATCTAACTGCAGAAAGTACCTCTCTAAAATAGGCCCTTCAAAAACTAACTGAAGAGAATAATTCACAAAAAATTAGAATCAGTCAAATTGAAGCTCAGGACTCTATGATGCACCAAGAGTCAATCAAGCAAAATATGAAGATTAAAAAATTGGAAGAAAGTGTAAAATATCTCACTGGAAAAACAACTGACCTGGAGAACATATCCAGGAGAGATAACCCAAGGATTAATGGTCTACAAGAAAGCTATGATGAAAAAAGTAGCCTGGACAACATCCTCCAAGAGATTGTCAAAGAAAACTGTCCTGAAGTCCTAGGAACAGAAGGTAAAATAGTTATTGAAAGAATTCACCAGTCTCCTAATGAAAGAGATCCCAAATTGAAAACTCCAAGAAATATAGTAGCCAAATTCCAGAATTATGAGATTAAGGAGAAAAAACTGCAAGTAGACAAAAAGAAACAATTCAAATATCGTGAAACTACAGTCAGGATTACACAGGACCTAGGAGCTTCTACATTAAAAGATCAGAGGGATTGGAATTTGATATTTGTAAGGCAAAAGAGGTTGGACTGCAACTAAGGATCAACTACCCAGCAAAACTGAGCATAATCTTTCAGGCAAGGAGATGGTCATTTAATGAAATAAGGGACTTACAGACTTTCTTGATGAAAAAGCCAGACCTAAATGGAAAATGTGATCTCTAATTACAAGACTCAAGAAAGACATAAAAAGGTAAACAAGGAAAACACAGACTCACACACACACACACACACATGCACCCTCATGCACACATGCACATAATTTGGGATGCAAGAAGAGGAAACTGTTTACATCCCTATATGAGAAGCTGATACCTCTCAATATTGAAATTTATATGATTATCATGACCTTTAAAAGGGACATACATAGAAAGAGGGTGTGGGTATAAATGAATTGAACTGATGAATAAGAAAATCTCATTAAGGGGTTCAAAGGGAGTGTAATGGGATAGAAGGAAAGGAGGAGGCAGAAAAGGGTAATTTATGCCATACAAAGAGGCATAAGGACATACAATAGTGGAGGAGAAGGAGAGGGGGAGATGAATAACATTTGAATATCATTCTCATTGGCACGGGTTCAAAGAGGGATCAATATAGTCAATTAAGTTTAAGATTTTAACATAAAAAGGATCAAAAACTCATTATAATAGAGAGAAAGGAAGGAGGGAGAGGAGCACTATATGAAATTTACTCTCATTGGTTTGGGGTCAAAGAGAAAATAGCATACTCCAATAAGTAGAAAAATCCATTATGCCCTATAGGCAGTAGGAGGGGTAAGGAGGAGAAGGAGGGGGTAGAAAGGAGGGAAATAGAAGTAAGAGGAAAGAGTAGGTAAAGAAGGGGGGGGTAACAGGGAGGGAATATTGAGGGTGGCACTGGTCAAAAGGAAAACCCTTAAGGAGGGGAAGGGAGAAGGAAGAAAAAAAAACAGGGGAGAGAATAGGATGGAGGGAGAGAGACAGATAGTAATCATTACTGTTAATGTGAATGGGATGAACTCTCCCATAAAATGGAGGTGAATAGCAGAATGGATTAAAAAGCATAATCCTACAATATGCTGTCTACAATAAACACATTTGAAACAAGGGGATATGCACAGGGTAAAGGTAAAAGGCTGGAGCAGAATATATTATGCTTCAAGTAAAGAAAAAAAAGCAGGGGTAGCAATCCTTATCTCAGATAAAGCAAAAGCAAAAATTGATTTAATTAAAAGAGATAAGGAAGGAAACTATATCCTGCTAAAAGGTGCAATTGAGAATGAAGCAATATCAATACTTAACATATGTACACCAAGTGGTATAGCATCCAAATCCCTAGAGGAGATGTTAAGGAAATTAGAGCAAGAAATAGACAGAAAAACTATACTAGTGGGGGACCTTAATCTCCCCCTCTCTGAACTTGATAAATCTAACCTCAAAATAAACAAGAAAGAAGTTAAGGAGGTGAATAGAATTTTAGAGAGGCTAGATATGATAGATGTCTGGAGAAAACTGAATGGGGATAAAATGGAATATACCTTCTTCTCTGTGGTCCCTGGCACATACACAAAAATTGACCATGTATTAGGGCATAAAAACCTCAAAATTCAGTGCAGAAAGGCAGAAATATTAAATGCATCATTCTCAGATCATAATCAAATAAAAATCATATATGCTAAAAGGCCATGGAAAGATAGACTAAAAACTAAGTGAAAACTAAACAATTTAATCCTAAAGAATGAGTGGGTCAAACAATAAATTATAAAAACAATCAGTAACTTCATTCCAGAGAAGTACAATAATGGGACAACATACCAAAATGTGTGTGATTCAGCAAAGACAGTTCTTAGGGGAAGTTTTATATCCCTGAGTGCATACATGAATAAATTAGAGAAAAGGGAGGTCAATGAATTGGGCATGCAATTGAAAAAGCTAGAAAAAGAACAATTTGAAAACCCCCAATTAAATATGAAATTAGAAATAATGAAAACTAAAGGAGAGATTAATAAAATTGAAATTAAGAAAATTAATGAATTTATAAAGACAAGAGCTGGTTTTATGGAAATAAAACAATAAAACTGATAGAACCTTAGTCAATATGATAAAAAAAAAAAGAAAGAAGGAAACCAAATTATAAGTCTCAAAAATGAAAAGGGTGAATGTACCTCCAATGAAGGGGAAGTTTAAATTTTAATTAGGAATTATTTTGCCCAATTGTATGCACATAAATTTCACAATCTTAGTGAAATGGATGAATATTTACAAAAATATTAATTGACCAGATTAACTAAAGAGGAAGTAAATTACTGAAATAACCCTGTCTCAGAAAAAGAAATCAAACAAGCCATCAGTGAACTCCCTAGGAAAAAATCTCCAGGGTCAGACAGATTTATTAGCGAGTTCTATCAAACATTTAAAGAACAATTGATGCCAATACTCTACAAACTATTTGGGAAAATTAGTGAAGAAAGAATCCTACAAAATTCTTTTTATGACACAAATATTGTACTGAAAGCTAAATCAGGAAGAGATAAAACAGAGAAAGAAAATTATAGACCAATTTCCCTAATGAATATAGATGCAAAAATTTTAAATAAAATATTAGCAATAAAACTACAGCAACTTATCACAAGAATAATACACTTTTATCAGGTAGGATTTATTCCAGGAATTCAAGGATGGTTTAATATTAGGAAAATCATTAGTATAATTGATGATATCAACAATAAAACTAGCAGAAACCACATGATTATCTCAATAGATGCAGAAAAGGCTTTTGACAAAATACAACATCCATTCCTTTTAAAAACACCAGAAAATATAGGAATAAATGGAGCTTTCCTTAAAAAAAATAAGTAACATCTATTTAAAGCCATCAGCAAGTATTATATGTAATGGGGATAACCTAGAAGAATTTCCAATAAGAAAAGAGGTGAAACAAGGGTGTCCACTATCACCCTTCTTACTCAATGTAGTACTATAAATGTTAGCAGTAGCAATTAGAGAAAAAACGAAATGAAAGGAATCAAATTAGGCAAAGAAGAGACCAAACTATCACTCTTTGTAGATGATATGATGATATGCTTAGAAAATCCTAGAGAATTAAGTAAAAAAACAAAAAAAATCTACTTGAGACAATAAATAAATTTGGCAAAGTTGTAGGATATAAAATAAACCGACCTAAGTCTTCTGCATTCCTGCATATTTCTAATGAAATCCAACAGCAAGAGATAGAAAGAGAAATCCCTTTTAAAGTTACTGTAGACATCAGAAAATATTTGGGAATCTACCTGCCAAAACAAACCCAGGACCTATATGAACACAACTACAAAACACTTTTCACACAAATAAATTCAGATCTAACTAATCGGGAAAAAAAGCAATTGCTCATGGCTGAGTAAACTAATATAATAAAAATGACAAATTTACCTAAATTAAATTATATATTTAGTGCCATACCTATCAATTTACCAAAAAATTCCTTTATAGAACTAGAAAAAAAGAGTAACAAAATTGATTTGGAAGAACAAAAGGTCCAGAATAACAAAGGAATTAATGAAAAGACATGCTAGGGAAGGTGGCCTACCCATACTAGATTTTAATCTGTATTATAAAGCAGCAGTCATCAAAACTACTTGATAGTGGCTAAGGAACAGAGCAGTGGATCCATGGAATAGTTTGGCTACATGAGATTCAGCAGTCAATGACTATAGTAATCTACTATTTGATAAACCCAAAGACCCCTGTTTTGGGGATGAGAACTTACTATTTGACAAAAACTACTGGGAACACTGGAATACAGTATGGCAGAAACTGGGCATAGACCATTATCTAACACTGTATACAAAAATCATGTCTAAATGGGTGCATGATCTAGGTATAAAGGCTGATATTCTAAGCAATCTGGTAAAGCAATGAATAGTTTACCTGTCAGATTTATGGAGAGAGGAAGTCTTTATGACCAAACAAATATTAGAAAGGATTATAAAATGCAAAATGGATTATTTTGATTACATGAAATTGAAAGGCTTCTGTACAAACAAAGCCAATGTAACGAAGATTAAGAGGGAAGTGGGTAATTCGGAAAGAATTTTTACAAACAATGTCTCTGATAAAGGCCTCATTTCTAAAATATACAGATAACTGTGTCAAATCTATAAGAATACAAGTCATTTCCCGATTGATAAATGGCCAAAGATATGAACAGGCAGTTTTCAGAGGAAAAAATTAAAGCTATCTATAAGCATATGAAGAAATGCTCTAAATCACTATTTTTTTTTTGCTTTTTGGAGGGCATTTGGGGTTAAGTGACTTGCCCAAGGTCACACAGCTAGTTCTTGTATTAAGTGTCTGAAGCCAGATTTGAACTCAGGTCATCCTGACTCCAGGGCCGATGCTCTATTCACTGTGCCACCAAGCCACCCCTCTAAATCACTATTGATTAGGGAAATGCAAATCAAAACAAATCTGAAGTACCACATATCACCAGTCCAAGTGGCTAAGATGACAAAACAAGGAAATGAAAAATCCTGGAGAGGATGTGGAAATTTTGGAACACTAAGGCATTAGTGCTGTAGTTGTGAACTGATTCAACCATTCTGGAAAGCAATCTGGAACTATGCCCAAAGGGCTATAAGTAATTTCATACCCTCTGACCCACCAATACCACTTCTAGAGTTGTATCCCAGAGAGATCATATAAGTGGGAGGAAGACCCATGTGTACAAAAATATTTATAGAAGCTCTTTTTGTGGTGGCAAAGAATTCGAATTTTAGGGGATGCCCATCAATTGGGGAATGGCTGAACAAGTTGTGGTATATGAATGTAATGGAATACTATTGTGCTATAAGAAACAAAGAGCAGATGGACTTCATATTTACTTGGAGAGGCTTATATGAACTGATGCTGAGTGAGAAGAGCAGAACCAGGAGAAATCTGTACACAATTACAGACTCAACGTTTGTGTGACAATCAACTTTGATAGACTGGACTCTTCTTAGAAATGCAGGGTGTTAAGTCAACTCCAACAGATTCATGATGGAGAGAGATATCTGCATTTAGAGAAAGAACCTGAAAGAACAAAGTCTGGATGCAGATTGAAGCAAATTTCCTTCTCTCTTTCATTTTCTAGTTTGCTTTTGTCTCCTCTTTCCCATTGTCCATTCCATCTGATACAATCCTTCTGTATAACCTGACTAATGCCTAATGTGAAAGCATTTACAGACCCTATACTTGATTGTATGCTGCCATGGGGGAAAGGGGGTGATGGGGAGAAAATTTGGAACTCAAGGAATTGTGGAACTGAATTTTGCAAACTAAAAGTAAACAAACAAATTAATAAAGAAAAAAAAAAGATAACTACAAAAAAGATGCACAAAAAACCTGAAGATTGGGATGATGCCCAGTTTACTCTGGAAGTAGAGCCTCATATAAGCATAGAGTATAAAAGTAAAGAAACAGGCTGGGAAACATAGAAAAACAGCAGAAAAAGATTTTGACTATAAAAATTTATTATGGTGATAAGAAAGATTAAAAGACTTGCAGAGAAATATGAAGTGACCTCAGGCAATAGAAGAGCTCAGAAAGATTTTTTTTTTAATCAAATAAGAGAGATAGAGGAAAAATCAGGAAAAGAAATGTGAATGAAGCAATAAAAACTTTTAAATAATAGTCAGCAGCTTGGTCAAGGAGGTGCAAAAAATAATAAAGAAAACAGCACCTTAAAACCCGAACAGGTCAAATGGTAAAAAGAGATATAAAAATCCAATGAAGTGAAAAATGTCTTGAAAACCAGAATTTACCAAATGGAATATAAGGCAAAAAAATGAAAAATCATTGAAGAACAGATCTCCTTATAATGTACAATTGGCCAAATGGCAAAGGAAGTACAAAAGTTCACTGGAGGAAATAATTCCTTAAACATTAGAACTGGGGAAGTGGAATCTAATGACTTTATGAGATATGATGCAACAATAAAACCAAATCAATAAAAGTAAAAAAAAACAACAACAATTAGGGATGGCTAGGTTGCACAGTGAATAGAGTACCAGTCCTGGAATCAGGAGGAACTGAGTTCAAATCTGACCTCAGACACTTAACACTTACTAGCTGTGTGACCTTGGACAAGTCACTTAACCCCAATTGCCCTACCTCCTACCCTCCAAAAAAAATAGAAGAGGTGAAATATCTCATTGGAAAAACAATTGAACTGGAAAATCCAGGAGAGATAATTTAAGAATTATTGGATTCCTTGAAATCTGTGATCAAAAAAGAGCACAGACATCATCTTTTAAGAAATTATGAAGGAAATCTACCTAATTAAGAAATTATGAAGGAAATCAAGGAAATATTCTAGATCCAGAGGATAATATAGAAATTGAAAGAATCCACCAGTCACCTGCTAAAAGAGATACTCAAATAAAAACTCCCAGGATTATCATAGTCAAATTCCAGAGCTCCCTGGTCAAGGAGTAAATATTTCAATTAACCAAAAAGTAACTATTCAAATATTATGAAGCCACAGTCAGGATAATATTATATTTAGCAATGTCAATATTCCAGAAGGCAAAAAAGCTATGATTACAATCAAAAATCACCTACTCAGAAAAACTGAATATAGTCCTTCAGGGGAAAAATGGATATTTAAAGAAATAGATGACTATCAAATATTTCTGATGAAAAAAACAGAGCTTAATAGAACAATCTGACTTTCAAATATTAGAATTAATAGAAGCATAAAAAGGTAAATGGGGAAAGAAAAATCAGGAAGGATTCAGTAAGGTTAAAGAGCTTATATTCCTACATCAAAAATGATACTTGTAACTCCTATAATCTTTCTCATTATTAGGGCAGCTAGTAGGAGTAGACAGAAGGCATGAGTGTGAGTTGAATACGATGGTATTATTTTCTAAAAAATAAGTAAAAATTAAGAGGTGAGAAAGAAGAATGCATTAGGAGAAAGGGAGAGGGAGAATAGAGGAAGTGAGGCAGCAGAGTACATGAACCTTATTCTCATTAGAATTGCTCAGTTGGGTGTAGAAATCTATCTTAGCCTGCAGGAAAGAAGGAAGGGAAGGGGATAAGAGAAGGGAGGGGGTGGGGCTGATAGAAGGGAGGCAGGATAGGAGGAGGTAAAAGTCAGAAGGAAAACGCTTTCGAGAATGGACAGGGTAAAAGGAGAGAGTAGGATGAACAGGAGGAAAATAGTGTGAAGGCAAATACATAATTAGCAATCATTACTGTGAAAAAAATTTCAACAACTTTCTCTGATACAGACTTCATTTCTCAACTATGTAGAGAACTGAGACAAATGTACAGAAATAAGAGCCATTCACAATTGATAAATGGCCAAAGGATATTAACAAGTAGTTTCAAAAGTGGTAATCAAAGCTATCTATAGGCATATGAGAAATTGTTCTATTGATTAGAGAAATGCAAATTAAAACATCTCTGAGTTACCCCACACCTGTAAGATTTGCTATTATGATAGAAACAGAAAATTACAAATGTTGGAGGAGACATGAGAAAATTAATACTAATGTACTGTTCTTGGGTTGTATCCTGATCCAACCATTCTGGAGAGCAATTTAGCACTGTGCCTAAAGGACTATAAAACCACATACACCCTCAGCACAAGTAAGACTGCTCCTAGGTCTCTACCTCAAAGAGATTTTAAAAAAAGGAAAAGGACCTATAAGCACAACAATATTTGTAGCAGCTCCTTTAGTGATGTCAGAGAAGTGAAAATTGAGGGAAAGTCCATCAATTGGGGCATGGTTAAAGGAGTTGTACAGGATTGTATTTGAATACTATTATGCTATAAGAAATGATATGCAAGATCCTCTCAGAAAAACCTGGAAAGAAATGAATTGATGGAAGTGAACCGAGCAGAACCAGAGCAACATTGCATGTAGTAATAGCAATATTGTACGATAATTTCAAATGTCATATATGTATATATGCACATGTAAATATATACATGTGTGTGTATGTGTGTGTGTGTGCATACACACCGTTTTATGGCTCCAGGAATTCTGAAGTCCTTTTCCTTCCCTTCTTCTTCTGGGTTATACTCATTCATTCTGCAAGTTCCTTCCAAGGCTCAAGTTTTATCTTTTCCACTTAGTTCATCTCTGCATCTATGTATATACATATGTTTGTATACACATGTATATGTGTATTTAAATGGCTGCATTTTCCATGTACTCCTTGAAATTTTTCTTCAATCCATTTGATCCTCCAGAAGAGAAAGAGAACTTTAGGTAGGCAGGTAAGCTAAGCTATAAACACAGACCATTGCAATCAGGATTATAGACTCTGAATTTAAACATAGATTCAGCCACTTCAGTCCATACCACTTCCTGACAAGGGGCAGGATATCCAACCTTTGGTGAAAGGCATCCAAGGAGGAGGAATCCAACATATCTCAAAGAAATGGGAGCTCTAATTTTTGGGCAGGTTGTTTCCATCCCCACTCTTTTTATGTGACCCAAATCAATTCTCTGTAATTCATATTCACTCCTCTGGACACAGACCTTGAAGATCCAAAAGAAAATTTTCAATGCTTCACAAAGCTTGGGTGTCCTTCCCTCAAGGTCTTGCAGCCCCAAAGCAGATGACCACTGAGGAAGGGGGGGGGGGTGTCTTCTCAATTAACTTTCAATCCTGCAAGTTTTGTGTAATGGGAATGTAAATTTGAAAATCTTCCCTGCCCCTAGGCTAAAGTGCACCTGGAGCCTGGGGTGGGAGGCTTCTTTTTCAGTAGATACTTCTTGATTGGCCAGTGAGTCAATAAGGTTGTTACATTCTCTGAGCCAGGAGAAGGCTATATAAGCACTGATGTGTAGCTTTGTTTTGGGACTCACTTTGAGAAGTGTTCTGTGATTTGATCTGAATTCTGGGAAGCCGTTGTTGAGAGTCCCCCGGCTTTGAAAAACCCAGAATGTGGAAACCCAGATGTTGATTGGGTATGGATGTAATGGTTGGACAGTTTGGAAATCTGTCTACTTGATCTGTTTCTGTCTTGATAATTCTGTCTGTATATTCTGAAGTTCGGTGTGCTGACTTCTGTCCCCTGAATGAGGTAAATGATATATGTTTGACTGATTAAAGTAAGCTTGTTAACCCATTTTGAGTTGCTTTCCTTTATCAAAGCAGATCCAAGAACCTGTATTGGCAGACACCCTGGGGATGCTGGGGTGCTTGCTGCTACATTTTGTGACTACCTCTCTAATGTGCTATTAATGCTTAGCTGACTAGCTATTCAAAAACTGTATTATCGCCACTTTATTAACATTTTTTTCAAGAGTAAGGACTACCAAGTTATACTTCATTATTTTCTCATTTTACCTAAGAATCTAAGACTCATTAGGTAGTGAGAGTGGGGATTTGCTTCTGTGATTGAGTCCAAAGGGAACTCTGACTTCTTTGGATGAACAAAATTTGGCCACTCTCTTGTAGATTTTTAAATAGCTATGTCCAGGACACTGTATCATAGTAGGCAATTCAAGAGTTGAAGAGAGAGCCAGTAATCATGGAAGTTTCAAACCCTTCACCTCTTGGGGAGAGAGGGGTAGAAGAAGGGCTATTCTTTTCTCCCATGCTACATGCACACATACATCCTGGCATCTAGGAATAGTTTACAAAAGACACCTGTGTCAGCAGTTCAGGAATATGTCAATATGAGAAAATTTGAGGAACACATGAGGGAAAAGATCCATGCATGGCACACTGGCACAGACGTGGAAAGGCAGTCCCTTAATGCTCCAAGCAGCCCTGAGGAGCAGAGAAGAGAGTCAGCTATGGCCTCCAGAGTTCTTTGTGTCCTATCAGGAGTCCCTGGAAGTCCTGTTGAGCAACTTTGGGGAGCATTTCACAGGGGAGGAAATGAAGCTTTAGCCACAAGTGCTCTTTAAATGTGTGCCTTACAACCAGCACTTTCTAAGTATGAGCCCGCTCTTTCCATATGTGCATTTATTAGTGGCTACTGTATTGTTGCTTTGTTGGAGGGGGAGTTTTGTAGCTTTGATGAGATCTAATTCTGTCTATTCACTGCCTTTTAGTATTAAGCACATGGGTTGGTGGTAACTCATGAGCCATAGCCATAGGAGGGGGTACCCACCAGGCACCCCTTGATCCCAAAGTAGCAGTTGTTTTCTGGGGAGCGAAGGGAGTATTACATTAGAGGCAAGTATCTCAAGGGGAAGTTATACTTACATGTATGAACAGTACTCTGCTTGGTTGCAGAGACTAGAATTAGGACTGATAAATAGAAAGTACGGGAAGATAGGTTTTACCTCAGTGGCATAAGGGCCGTCCATAAAATTATTGTTGGGCTCAAGTAGAACAGAATGGCTTGGAATAGAAGGAATTCCACCAAGACACTGGAGACCTTGGAAGAGTAGACTGAATCCTTGTCATGGATGTTGTTCAGGGCCTCATCATTCAGGAAGGGATCAGACAAGGACTCCTTTATTTTCCTGCCTTTCTTGTCACTTCACTGCTTCTCATTTCTGCCTCTTTATGGAAATTTTCAAGCTACAGAGTTTGTAGATGTTGATGTTTTGATCTACTTTTTCTAAGTACAAAAGCATGTTCAGACCTTTCTCCAAGAGTGGCTTCTGTCTTCATGGGCATATACATCTGCTCCACAAGCTTATTCCCTGCATTAGGTATCTCCCCTGTCACATCTGTGTCCCAGGAATACAAGAGGATCAGAAGAAAGAATAGATGGGGAATTGTTCTGGAAAGTAAGATATGCAATGCAAAGGCATCATTATTTTTTTAAATAAACAAAACTGCCTCTTATTTTGACTGAAATGCAAAATATGCAAATGCCAATGAATGGCAGAAGCCACCTGCTTTCTCTATAATCCCTTAAATCGGACAGCTCCTGAAGCCTCACCCTTTGACCTTTATAACAATGGTCAATTCTAAGTGGACAATGTCTATCAAACAGTAGTGGTTAGTAGCATCTTATACTTCTGTTTCCTGTAGATATTGGTTAATCTCTTTTATTCACAAATCGTTTACTTTTTACTCCATTTAAATGTGAAAACTGTTTCAGCTTCTTTGAGGTAACATAGAGGACCAACCTTCAATAACCCAGGAAAGTAACCAGAAAATGGAGTCTTGCCTCAAAAAAGTGAAATAAATAAATGAAATAAATAAAAGCTATTTTTTACTACTGCTGCGGCTGCTGCTGCTTCTACTACTGCTGCTGCTATGATACTAAACTGTTTCTCTTTTGTCTTTCTATTCTCTGCATTTTGAACAATGTTTGGCACATAACAGGCTCTCACTGAATTGAATTGGATTTTCTTAGGTGCTGCAAACTTCCTTTTAAAACATTAGCTTTTGACCATTTTTTCTGTATCTTTGCAAGCCTGGTGAACCCATGAACTCCTTTTCAGAATAATGGTTTAAATGCATAAAGTAAAATATGTGGGATTACAAATGAAAACAGTCATATAGAAATAATTTTCAAAATATATATTAAAAAACCCAAGCTCATATACCCTTGTATTGAGATTTCTTATTTTAAAGGCAATTAGGTGACAGACTGAAAAGAGTCCAAGACTGAGAGTCAGAAAGACATGAGTTCCAATCTACACTCAGACACTTCCCAGCTGTGGGAGCCAAAGCAATTCGACTAGCCCTGTTCTTCCTCAGTCCTCTCATTTACAGAATGGGGATAATAAAAGCAACTTTCATTTAAAGTAGTTCTAGGGATAAAAGGAAATCACATTTATAAGCATTTTGCAAAACAAAGTATTATCAAAAATCTGAGCTATTACTACCGTTGTTGTTGTTATAAGCTCATATCAGAGATTAGTATCAGAGGCTGTAAGCCACTTGGTTATAATCACATAGCAGAAAGTGGATAGGGAGAATAAAATCCAGACTGAGATTCTTAAACATCTACACTTGTCCATATAAGCCTCGTGTATTTAAATCTAATTCATATTACATGACATAATGGATGTTCAACCAGATGTTGTGTCAGAAAATAGACAGAGATTGTATTACTAATTGCCACTTCTAATTGTATCAACCACTGAAAACATCTGTCACTATCTTTGATCTGACGCAGGGTGACTGCTTGCATGTTCATCACTGATACTAGTTTGGGCAGATGGAGCATAGCTTTTTTTTTCCAAAGCTATTAGTTAAATTTTTATCCCTTGACTACTTGGAGAACCCATTAGAAATATGAGACATTGCTCAGTGGACACATTGAGTTCCACAAGAGAGGGCCTCTATACTCCTTCCCAGGCCCAGAAAGCAGGAATTGTCATCTTGCTATCTTGATCAAATGACTCAAATTCCACTGAAAGCATTAGTGATAGTGAATGGAGTGGTAGCCACCAAGTCAACAAGAGACCCACAAGATACCTGCTGCTCCAATGGAGTTTCCAAACCAAATATGGTTCCCCCATCTATTGAACCTTTGGCCTACTTTGGAAAACCTCAAGGCTGAACTTAACAGGCAACGATGGTCAAAAGTGAATTTAGTAAAAAGATAGTTGAGTGTCTGTGTCCCTGTCCACATTATCTTGGCATCCTCTGACACATTCTGTGCCCTCAAAGTGTCGCTGGTAGTCTAGTGGCCCACAGCAGAGCACCCTACTTCACTTGGTGATGACTGGCTCTAACTTCAAAATTGGAACATTTCCCTCCCCTCCTCTCTTATTAAAGCTCCAGTTCTGTGATCCACTCCTCAAACCTAAATCAGGACATATTCAAATATTCTAAACTGCTCATGACTGGATTAAATCTAAGATTCTAAGATTGTGATGGTGGAAGATTCTGACAATGTGAGAAGTGGATGGAGCAGAGAGGCCCTTCAAGCATATTGTGGTGATGGCCACAAAGTCCTTATATTGATTAGTCTAGCGCTATCACCCCACATTCAGGCAAACTATAAAGTGTGACCAGTGACAGAAAACACATATATTGGAGATTCCTATTGCTGGTAGGAAGAGATCAGTTTTATCAATGCAGCTGGTCTCATGTAATTTTACCTTATTTGGTGCAAACATCCTATAGTCCTTACACTTAGTCTAATCCTCCAACTTACAGGTAGAAGAGTAAGATTGTATGGACCCTTGGGTCTGATCTGCTGGTGAGGTTAATGGAAGAGGTGCCCTGTAATGGAGGAAAAAGATAGCCCTATTTTACAGAACTGAGGCTCTGTTCCCCCAATCTTGGGAATGACTACTTGGGAAATGATGTTTACCTCCTGCCTAAAATCACATTCCTCTGTTTTGACTCCAAAGAGTAAAGAAAACAAAAAACCGAGAAACAAAGAGATGGAACGTGAAAGTCAGAGGATAAAGGAAGGTTTGATTGTAACTAAATGAAAAAAAAGTTCTCATTAGGGCTACAAACCTTTACACAGGAATACATCATTATCTGTGGGTTCACACAGTAGATATGACATTGCACATGAATTGTACGTGTCATTGGCACTCTCTGGAAGCAGTTAGTGATCTCCCTCTGGTAAATTTCAAGGAGGGCATAGCCACAAGAGTAGTAAAAGGTCTGTAGGCATAGATGGATTGTGATGGATGGGCATCATTATAAGGAACTCCCTAATTGATGCAGTCCCAGATCCATTTGATTTCTATGTCCCTTGCAGCCCTAAACCCTTGATCCTCTATTGTGTGCCACTGTGCCATCCTTGGCCATCCCCATGCCAGGTTACCTGCTGTCTAAGCTCCACTTCCATAAGTACAGACCCCCACCCTGTGCCTCTTGGTTCTGCTTGGAGAACATTTACCATTGACCTAGCCTGTGCCCAGGCTACCTTACCAGTGCCCAGACAGTTTCATGCCATGACATTGTGAACCTCCTTTCCCTTTACAACTATGACTAATTCTGAGAATACTAAACAAACCAAATTCACTCTTCCTGGAGAGGACCTCTTAATCAATTTCTCTATGGCACTAACCCTCTGACTTTTAGGTCAGAAACACAACTTCTTGGTCATGTTTGCTCTGTAAATATTGGCTTCCTAATTAAATGTAAGGTCCTTGAGGACAGAGGCTTTCACTCACATATGATCACCTAAATGTATTCCAGTTCTTGTCATGAAGTAAATTCTCGAGAAATATTTTTGGTCCCCCCCCCATCATTCATATGTATGTACCATGTAATAATATCTTGGCAGAGTACAGAAGAAACATTTATGAATCCTAGTCAAGGGAATATAAAGTTCTTAGATAAGAATGAGAATGCAACAGAAACTACTATGGATTCCATATTGGTAAATCATTTTGTTGTGGCAGTCATCCTAATGAACATGGCAGAGTTCCATTAACCTGCTTAATACAATGCATTGAGTACTTGTGGATATAGGAGTCATGGTAGGAATAGAAGCCATAATTGTGTTGAAACCAGAAACAATTACATCAGAGAACAGCTCTCTTTTCCCAACTTTTTCATCTCTGTCTTCTTCCACCATTCAGGAATCTCTGACTTCACAAATGTAGTGCGACCCAGTCTATTGCAGGAGAAGGCAGAATAGGATGGAATAAGGCAAACAGAACATTGAAACTGCTTAGACTGAGGCTAAGATGACCAAGAGGAAGCCAAGGAATGGAAAAATTCTTCATTCTGACACTATAGAGACACAATGTACATTTAGTGAAGCACAGGAAAAAGAGTGAAAAATTTCAAATGGTAGAAGGTGCTTTATCATTTTTTAGATGAGTTAATAACTAAGACCCACAGCTGTGCTCTGCATATCCCAGGACACCCCACCTCTGACATTCGCCAACTTGGGACCCGACACTTGGAACCAGGGCAGTTCATAAAAAGCATTTTGTGGGCAGTCAATAAAGCAGCCAGGAATGTATTTAGGGAAATCATGAGCAAAAGTTCACACCTGAAACTCACCAGACCATTCTAGGCAACACAAATTATGGGTTGTTTAATAGGACAACTGTGGCAGTTGTTTTGTTCATGAAATTAAGGTAATAGATTTGGGATTCATAGGCAAACTAATCAGCCCACACATTTGAGACTTGAGGAAACAGAGAGAGGCTCAGTGATTACTCCAAGGTCTCCTGGGTTATAAATATCAGACCTGATGTTAAAGCCCAGGCAGAGTTATTACTAAGAGAGAGCCAATGCAGTATTAGCCTAGTAGGCTGTGATTAAGGGTTATGTTTCTTACTACAATGGTCTTCCACTGAGGAGAGAGCAGGGAGACTTCATGTCCTTGTTGGGTTGGTAGCAAGATAAGAGGGTGAGGACAGGGCTCTTCTAAAGAAAGTATCCAGAAAGACGAGCTCATCTACATGGCTCAAGGCTGCAAGAGGAATGAGGAAAGGGCCCTGGATCTGACAATTAGGCAATATTGCTTTGGTAAAGAAATAATTGATAACTTTGGAAAGAGCAGCTTCAGTTCAAGAATGAAGGCAGAAACCAGATTGCTTAGGATTTAGAATCAAGCGAGAGCCTGATTGTAGGAGAGGTTAGTTGTGGAGGGGAGGAAAGATAGAGAATGAAAGCTACCGGTGATGGACAGAGCAAGGGAGAAGTTTCACTTTTTTTAAATTTTGTTGCATGAGAGAAGCACAGGTGGTTTGTAGGCAGCCAGGAAGCAGCCATGGCTTGGGAGAGATTTAAAGTTGTTCCATTCCATGCCTTCAAGTTCCTCCTACCCAATGGTAGATAATTGTATTTAAGAAACGAGGGTTCAAATGCAAGTCAAAACAACTCTGAGATATCACATCTCACTAGTCAGACTGGTTAAGATGACAAAACAGGAAAATGATAAATGCTGGAGAGGATGTGGAAAAATTGGAACACTAATGCATTTCTGGTGGAGTTGTGAACTGATTCAACCATTCTGGAGAGCAATCTGGAACTGTGACCAAAGGGCTATAAAAAGTGAATACCCTTTGACCCAACAATACCATTTCTAGGACTGTATCCCAAAAAAATCATAGAAGTGGGAAAAAGACCTATATGAACAAAAAATATTTATAGCAGCTCTATTTGTGTTGACAAAGAATTGGAAATCAAGGGAATACCCATCAACTGGGGAATAGCTGAGCAAGTTGTGGTCTATGAATGTAATGGAATACTATTGTGCTGTAAGAAATGAGCAGCAGACGGACTTCATAATAACCTGGAGAGACTTATACAAACTGATGCTGAGTGAGGAGAGCAGAACCAAGAGAACTCTATACACAATTAACTTACAGATGCATCATATGTATGATGACTAATTTTGATAGACTGGGCTCCTCTCAGCAATGCAAGGCTGTAAGACAACTCCAAAAGACTCATGATGGAAAGAGATCCACATCCAGAGAAAGAACTACAGAGTCTGCAGGTTGAAGCAAACTCTTTGCTGTCTCTCATTTGTGTTTTGTTTTGTCCCTTCTTTCTCATTGTTCACTCCATTGGTCACAATCCTTCTTTACAACCTGACTAATGTTCAGTGTGAAGGCATTTGCAGAACCTATATTTGATTACATGCCACCAAGGGGGAGAGGGGGAAGGAGGGGCGGGATTTGAAACTCAAGGGATTGTGGAACTGAATTTTGTAAACTAAAAGTAAATAAATAAATTTAAATTATAAAAAAAAGAAATGAGGGTCCATCCTAAGGAGCCTAAGCAGGCAGAAGCCTCTCATTTCCAGGACCCAGAAAAATGTGTGCTTCTATAAATTGAGACAATATGCAGTAGGCCACCCCAGCCTCTCTGTGCTCCCCACAAATCAGGGTGCTCAGAGCACAAGGACTCTGATGATATCTTCCACAAGGCTATTGGGATGTTCTTTCCCTTTCATTCATGTGATGGCCTCTGTGAGCAGCCTGGCCAGGCCCTGGATATATATACAACACACAGGGTGCTGTGGCTTTACAAGTATCTTTCCCAAAAAGCTGCATCCTGGCCAATGGACAGTGGCAGTTTCCTCCTGCATCGCAGAGTATCAGGCAGCTTCTCCATTCCCACAGTGCCGGCTAATTGGTTTGTCTGTCCCAAAGAAAGGAAAGAGTGATTCTTCCTGCCCAGTGAAGAGGATGGCAGCCCCTTGCTCTTCACCCACCTGCTCATCTTCCTCTGCAATGCCAGCAAAATGCCAGCTGCAAAAACCCCCTTTCAATCTCGTTGTGATTTTGGAATTCAATGCTGCCTAATTAGTTCCTTTTCTATGTTGGGTAATCTTGTTAAGGCAACTCATTAGAAATGGGAAATTGTTGGGTTTCAGAACACGTGCAGAGCCTTTGTGGAAGCCAATTATGCCCAAATGAGGGGATTCTTCTTCTAAAAAAATATAAAAAATTAAAAAGCTGGTTCAGAGAAATGTCTTCTACTCCTGATGTTCTAAACTTTAAGAACTCTATTATGTTCAGGGTTTATTTTTGCCAAACAATCACGCGGGCAGCCACTGAGAGGGTCTTGGCTCATTTAGGTATTTAGGAAAGCAGAGTCAGCCTAGGTTAAAATGATTTTGTCTCCTGTTGAGCAAGGTGGTAGAGCCAAGGGAAAGTCAGAAAAAAAGAGCAGAGTTCAAGTCCTCTCATTGACACTTGGGAGTTCTAGAACCCTGTACAAAGTCATCTAATAGTAACGGCATTTCTAGAGAGCTTTAAGTGCCATGTGCTTTACAAATGGCATCTCATTTTATCCTGAAAGTGACCCTTGGAAAGAGATGTTAGTATTCCCATTTTACAGGACAGCATCACCTTTCTGTGCTCCAGATAGCCAGTCACTTAGGTCAGGAAGTTAAAGAGAAAATGGAGAGTGCCATTCCTGATCTACCAATGAAATCAGAAGGCTACACATCGCTACTCGAGCATTTCCTTTTTGCCCAGTGTGCAGCAAAGGGCACCAAGATAGTGCACTGTGGAGGAATGATGGCTCCTTCTGCATGAGAAATGAATCTGCCATTTTTCAATGAACACACACACACACACACACCACCTGTATATTCACCCACAAAAATGTTTGATTCAGGAAAGGCAGCTATTGAAACATAATTCCTGATTCATTCATTGTCAGTCTATGAGATACTCAACAAGCATTTATTAAGGTCTTACTATGTGTTAGTCATTATACTAAGTGCTGAGGATAGAAAACAATTACAAATACCAGTATCTGCCCTCAAGAAGGTCACCTTCTACTGAGGGAGACAGCCTGCTAATAACTGCATGAATACAAGATACTTTATAGACAAGGCACACAAATACATACACACATATGTATATGTATATATGTATACAGAGAGAGAGAGAGAGAGAGAGAGAGAGAGAGAGAGAGAGAGAGAGAGCATAATCTTAGAATGGATGCACTTTGAAAAGGCAAGTGAAACTTTTCTTCAAGCATATAAGACTGGAGCTGAGTTCCAAAGGAAGAGAGGGAAATTACAGGAGAGCATTCCAGGTATGGGGCCCAGTCAAGCTGAAGACCTGGATTTGGGAGACAGAGCATCTGGAGGGAGGGCCAGCAAGAGGGCCACCATAGGACTGACCTAAGTGAGGTCAAGATTTGGAATGTGCTGAGACTCTGGAAATGAGAAATAAATGGAAGGGCCTTTGTAAAGGCAGCATATGCTGCTTTAGTTTCGTGAGAATAATTCCCATAATGAAGCTAACGTTTCCTCTGATTCTTACTATTGGCTCTAACATTTTTCTTAGCTACTCCCAATCACCTCATAGAAATATTTTCCACTTCATGAATAAAAAAGTGACATAGAGTCCTGGATAACAATTTTTGCTTTTTTCCTTCTTTCATTGATTCTAAACTTGGTAACCACCACCATAATCCACGTGTATTTTACCAAAATCAGGCAAGAAATTGGAAATTCCACTCATCACAGTTTGCTTTTTCAAAAGTGCACATCACCTTGAAGAAAATGAGAACAAAACCTCCCATTGGCAGTATCTGGGGCCCTTTCTGAGCTTTATTTCTTCTCATCTTTAAATTGTGTCCACCTCATTATTACTCTCTGAAATATTCATAGATGTTAGGCTGTTATCATCTCCACTAATGCTCATCTCTGATTCTGCCTTCTCTGCTCTGCTCCCATCACGTGGTTTGACTTCACGTGTTACTTTGGAGCTTTTCCAGAGGTTGCGTTGAGGAACAATGATATTTCAGCACATCCTTAGACCAAGTTTTTAACCACCCATTTATTATCGAACCCATGAATCTACCCCAGTGTGCTTTATTATGAATAAGACAACATCAAAAAAAATCATAGTTCAGAGTTTTCTCTGTTTGAAAAGCAACCTTACAAAGGTGTGTAAGCAGTTAGAACTCAAGATACAAAAGAATCACTAGGTTTTGTTTGTTATTGTTTTGGTTTGGTTTTTAAGAATCACTAGTTTTGACATCCCTTATTTCAGACTTTCTTGTTATTCAGTCTGTGTCTGACTCTGGAACCCCATTTGGGGTTTTCTTCTCAAAGATATTCAAGTGATTAGACATTTCCTTGTCCAACTCATTTTACAGGTAAAGAACTGAGGCAGGCAAAGGTTAAATGACTTGCCCAGGGTCACACAGCTAGTAGTGTCTGAGGTCAGATTTGAAGTCAGGATGGTAAGTCCCCCTGACTACAGGCCTGACACTCTATCCACTGAGCCACCTAGCAGCCCATATTCCATATTACCAAACTGCATTCAAAAAAGACATTTCCATTTTACAATTCTGCAAGCAGCAGAATAAAGCACCTGTTTTTTTTTCCCATAGACCTGTCAACATTTATTATCTTTCTTCTCAATTTGAGTGATTTTTTGGATCATCTTTGCCAAAATCTTTGGAGCAGTTACAGATCTCTTCTAGGAGGCTCTGTCTTTCTCCAGGCTTTGAATGGAAACAGAAACATGTGATCCATAAACAGGAACATCTGGACAGCCTCAGCATTCACAGAGAATTGTGGGTGAACTTGGATTCTCTGCAATCTTCTCTATTCCAGTGGCAGACACTATTTTTAGTGGCTCAGTCTGGTCTGCATGAAGATAAGTCTAACTTTGTTTCCACTCTCATAGGAACCATGTTTTGTTTTATTTAAACATATAGGTGGGAACCATGAATCTTTGCCAGTTTAATGAGTGTGGGATGTCCCATTACAGAGGATTTCCTCCACGCATTTCTCTGGTTCTGAGAGAGTAGGTAAACATTTAAGATAGATATTGGCCATTTGTGTTTCTTTCTAGAAAGCCGTGGTTATAGTTTAGTTTATAGTTTGACCATGTACCCATTTGGGAGCAGACCTCACTCTTACAGATTGAATCAATTCCCTACAGCTTTAGGATACCAGAGTTTTAGCAGAGGAATTTATGGCAATTATAAGCCTCATTTGGTTTTGGATATAGATGTCTTTCTTCACTTTATATTGATGTTGTAAATATTTCCATATGCACTTTTTGCCTCCTCTGAATACAATATTCTTGGGATTGGGGGTTATTTCTTTAACTGTGTGTGTACTTGTATGTACATGGGGTCCTCGAGGAGATCTAGAACCTCTGGTACTATGGCTTGCTAAGCCGTTTTCATGGTTGCCCATCCACCTGTGATGAAACAATTCATTATTTTGGATTTTTTGTTAGTCTTTTCTTGTGTGTTTAGAAAGTACCATCTAAAAAACTGGTGCTTTAAAAATATCATTTGAAGTGATGTAATACTTTGAAAATAACAATAACAGCTATAAACAAATATTTTATATCATCTAACAATGTATATTTCATTAATTTCTTTGTCTAACTTAAATTATGTGACCTTAGGCAAATAGTGACTCCATTTCCATGTCTACATGTGAGAAGGTTATTTTAGGTGATTTTTAAAACTCCATATTGCCCTAAATCTATAAGCATTTATCTTAGATAACATTTCCAAAACAAACTACTTGACAGAATTCTGAAGATATTTAGCATGCAGATGTAATCC
This sequence comes from Petaurus breviceps papuanus, assembly GCF_028583685.1. Lineage (NCBI taxonomy): Eukaryota > Metazoa > Chordata > Mammalia > Diprotodontia > Petauridae > Petaurus > Petaurus breviceps. Next base: position 7,308,188 of record NW_027185872.1, on the reverse strand, counting down.
AGGTCTCAACATTTCAGATGCCACAAAACTGGAAGGATGAGCTAACACCTTGAATGTCAGTCAAAATTCAAAACCCTCATGACATAGTGACAGGAAGAGAGAACATAACACAGAAAATGCAAAGTCCTTAAGCCTAAGCCACTCAAAGTCAATTTCATGAATATAAGACTGACAAATCATATCAAGAAAGCATTTTGGCTAAAAGTGATTTGGAGATTTTGTAAGATCCCCTCCCTTGTATCTCAGAGCCATCCCTTATAAAGAAGTAATGGGAAAATATTTTTAAAAATCAATAAAATTGACCATTCCATTGAAAACTGCTATTCTATGCAATGTTCCACAACTATGGACCTTGACAACTTTCCTATGATTTATGTAGTTTCAGAGAGTTTTGATTATTACCATTTTATTAATGAGAAATCTGACAGCAAAGATCAGATTGTCTAGTGATAAAGCTTGGTCTTTATAGTTTTGAATCATTCAGAGTAAATTATGTTATGTTGACTGCTCTTTCCATTTCCATTGTTGTAGTCATTCTACGTTGTTTTCCTGGCTCTGTTTGTTTCACTTCAGTTACTAAAAATCTTTTCATGTTTCTCTAAATTCATCCTATTAGTCTTTGTGAGAGTATAGTCATATTCCATTATATTCATGTACCACAATTTATTTAGCCGTTCCTCTATCAGTGAGAATTCATTTCTTTCTAACACACACACACACACACACACACACACACGACTCATAAGTGATGCTGGGAATATTTTGTTGTATATGGGGATTTGCATCTTGCTAATTACTTCCTTGGAGTATATGCCTAGCAATGGAATCTTTGGGTCATTGGGTCTGAAATTTTAGTCGCTCTTCTTGAAATTTCATTTTGATGTAAGGAACATTTCCTAATAATCAGAGCTATCAAAGTTGATAAAAAGTCTTTTGTGAAGCAATGAGTTCCCAGAGGGCTTCTAGTAGAGAAATCACTTTTCACTTCATCCCTTTTCAGTGGTAATAGAGAAGTAGTTTGTGTTCCAAGGTATTCACTCCTTTAATACTACATTACACAGCAGTTCAGGCTCTGCTTCTCCACCCACTGGCCTGTTCTGGGTATAAAAGTTTCTTCTAAAATTTCTTTATCATGTATATTAGCTTGTAAATATACATATTTTTAATCACCATGACAAATCTTTCTATTCTACTGTGTCATTCTTTAACATGTATTTTATTTTGCTGATTTTTCCCCCTGAATATTAAACCATTCTAATATTCCAGGAATAAACTCTATGGGGTCCTAATGAATGACTTTATTAATGTACTGTTGTCTTTTTTTAGGCAGTAGTATGTTTAATACATTTACAGTGATATGTATTAATGGCATTACACTGTATATAGTTTTCTCATTCTGGCTTACTTTTGCTGGTTTGTGGATCAGATATATTAGCACCTTGGAAAGCATGAGGACTGTAAGTAGCCTTCTTCACTTTTTGAAATCAGTGGGTGCAGTTTAGGGAATATGGGTCCTGAAATGTTTTCTGTTATTCATTCCTAGTTTTACTTGGTCCCGTGCCCTTTCTTTAATGGTCTACTTCACTTATCATGAGAATTTTTTTTAGGTTTTTCATCCACTGTTCTCAGTTTGGACATTTTTAAACAAATTATAAATTTCCACCCATTTCTTTGATACTTGTACTCATTTGGGGGCAATAGTTTGTGTAAATTTCTCTGGGTATTCATTACTTTTTTGTACTAAAATGTCTACAGGAAGCATCTCTTTTCAAAATAATGTGATGTTTTAATTTCTCAACAAAAATGCCTCATAAGAATTCTTTTTTTGTAGGAAGGAAGGAAGAAAGAAAGGAAGGAAGGAAAGAAGTAAGAAAGAACGGAAAGAAGGAAGGAAGGAAGGAAGGAAGGAAGGAAGGAAGGAAGGAAGGAAGGAAGGA
>NW_027185872.1:7278496-7306241 GCF_028583685.1 Petaurus breviceps papuanus | reverse complement strand
GAAGGAAGGAAGGAAGGAAGGAAGGAAGGAAGGAAGGAAGGAAGGAAGGAAGGAAGGAAAGGAGGAATGGCCCCCAACAGCCCTTTCTCCCCAGCTTTTAGCCTGCTCCCTTTGATCATATTGCCCTGAATTTCTTTAAACCCAGTCTTTTGTGATTAAAATCCAAATGTTGCCATGCAGGATGCTGAATGAACACAGTTTTTTTTTTCCTCTGAGGAAGGCAGCTGGTTATTTTATTTTATTCTCTTTAACCCCCCACTTTTTATTTACCTATTGCTGGTTCAGCTATGAGTCAAGTTGTACAGGGAGTCTGAAAGTGGAAGCAGGCCAGTGCTGATGCATTATAGAGCCTGTTGGCATCAGTTTGAAGGGATCTCTGCCTCCTCCTTCAAGGTGGTGCTACAGCTGGCCTAGGGAGGGCAGAGAGGGATGGGTAGCACCTGGGTGGCAGCAACTATGGCATCTTCCCATCTATCAATTGTTGTGAAAAAACTTAGCAGCAAGTGACAGTAATAGAAACAAAAGGAAAGAGAAAATCCATCTGTCAGTCTGGCTTTTCACTAGGAAGGCAGAATGGCTAGATAACTTCATGTTGACATCACTCTCTGGTCAATTGGTGAGCTGCTGAGCCCCATCATTCCCTGACTAAGCCTCAGTGCAGATTTCATTGATTTCACCACCAGCACCAGCATCATCATCATCATCATCATCATCACCATTGTTATCAGGGAGATTGGTTCTTGGGCAGGATAGATTGGCATTGGATGGCCTCTCCAGAGCCTCTCAACACTGGCACTGTGTGTGTGCTCCATTGAAACTGCCAGGTCACAAGTTTGGGTTTGCCATTTTCTTTTGTTCTTTGCCCAGGATTCCAGAATGGATGTGCAATGTGCTGGTATGCTTCCAGGTAACTCCTTAGGGTCAGGGATTCTAGGGAATTCCCAGTCAACTGTGCAATGCTTCCCACATGAGTGTCTGACAGTCTGAAGATACCCCACTGAACACACAAACACACATCACATCACACATATATGTCAGTGGCTGAAGGCTAAACTAGGAGAAATGAGATAAAGCTGCCGAGAGAGACTGAGGCTTTAGGACAGGACAAGATTCCTACCACTTAGAACCATCTCAATCAGAAATGTGTGGCCCTGGGAAACAATTGTCTCCTCACGCTGCACATCTGCAAATAGCATCTGGACTACTTCCTGTTAAAGATGCTAGTGAAAGGGAAATGCGGTATTTTATAGGTAGGTATAAATGACCATAAAGGTGCCCTCCAACTGTGAGATGTTGGGACTGAATTTGAGTTTCATAGGGAATGCCTTCCATTTGACTGCACCTTTGAAAACTGCTTGCCAGTTTGCAGATGTGCCCTTCTCTTTGCCAACTGCACATGACTTGATCATCACATTAACCCAAGCAGTCCCCAAGGTCTCATTTGGTTTGGCTTATGTAATTTCAGGTTATTTTCTTTACATCTGGACTGGGACATCTCTATAGTATCCCACATCTATACAGTGACTCAGTCTCCCAGGGTACTTTGAGATCATAGGGAAGCTGAAATCACATTGTACTATCTGAAAGGACATGGAAAGAGAGGACAGAAGACCCATTTCACAAACAGAAATAGTGAAGAAAGATCTTCAGAGAATAGCCACCATTCTTCCTTGCTCTCCACCCCTGCCACACATTTTGTCTAATATGGGGTAAGCATTCTGGCCAGGAATATAATCCGGCCATTCAAAGTAAATCATTCTCACCCAACATTAGTATTAGGGAAAATTCATGAGAGAGACTACAGGAGGGATTCCTCCCTTTGACAAAGCCCCTAAAGCTTCTCATTAGAGGATCCGTTTTACCTTATTTGTTTTGGAATGTTTTTAGCTTTCTAATGCCATCATTTTGTCGGGTCTCTTCAAATCATTAGTAATCATTGCATAGAATTCCAAATCCCTGGGTCAGTCAGTGTGTCAGTCAATAAGGACTTAAGTGCCCCATGAACCAAGGAACGAGAGTAATGGAACAGAGAAAGGAAGAATGAGAGATATCTGTGAGCTTACTGGCTTTAGGGAATATGTGTTTCAGAGGGATCAGTGTTCCCTCTCAGGCCTGAGAGTGATTTGCAATGACCATGATCACTGAGTATGTCCTCCATTCACCTCCTGCCCCTGCGCTGCTAGGAATTCTTTCCTCCATGGCTCATTGAGTCCTGGGCAAGATTGAAGAGCTGGCCCCATTGCTGCTGCTACTGCTGCTTCTGCTCAGCCCCTTTGGCCTCTATTCTTTCCTTTCAGTCTCTACCATGCAGACTATATGAGTACTTTTAAGAATTCAAGGCATCCTTCTGTCTCAAAGCCTCCAATAGTTACAAATTGATGTTGGGGAAGGAGAAATGTGTTCTTCTGAGCTGCTAATTCAAAGATGTCCTTCAATTCTCAAATGTCTGTTATCATCAGCTGTATTTCTGACTCCCTCATCTGGACGCAGAACCACCTTCCACAAAAAGAGTCTTCTCACAGTTTACTCCATTTTCACTTCCTATTTCCTGACCAGCTCTCTATCTTCTAACCCCAGATTCCATGCAGAGATAAAGGAAGGAAAGGTTCTGGGGTTGCTTGGGTGACTCCTGCTACAGTGTACCTCTGACACAGACATTTTGATGAGAAGAGGGAGAAGGCATCATGATGCCCTCTTGGACTGATCTAATTGGCCTGAGGGCTTTCTGAGTCACTTTCTGATTAAATCAGCCCCTGGTGCTCCTAGAGTTTAAAATAATGGCCAAGAAAATGAGAATGAGCCTTAAATGTGCTGATAATTTCAGGAAAGGTTGAAATCTGGTTTGTCAGTGGCTTTGCCCATTACGCTTCACTGGTTTTTAATGTACAATGTATTTTCAAGATTTTTTCCCCCTAGATAGAAATTGTCTGCTTTACCTTCAGAGAAATTGTGTCCTCACTGAAAGATCAGATTAAATGGAATAATAATCAGAATGCTTATACATTTTGATTAAGAGAATACAGCTGGAAAATACTTAAAATGTATCTTTCAGCCTAAACGCTGCATTTCCATCTCTACCCTGGGAAGATGCATGGATGGCGTTAACAGTCCTGGGGATGGGAAGCAACGTGTTCCATAATTAATAAACATTTAAGAGCATTGATTTTTACAGCTGCCTTTATTGAACCCCTTATCAGCATCGAGCAGATGGGTCATAACTATGAAAAATTATATTTTAAACATGATTGCTCTGCTTGGATTATATTTGAAAACTACAGTTCACTGAAGCATTTACAAATGTAATTTACCTTGCAGACCAAGACCCCAAAGTGGGGGGTTCCCCCCTCAATTTAATACAAAGATACTTAAACGATGTCCGTAAAGCACATTATATAATTTGAAAAAAATGACAAAATCCCAGTATGACAGAAGAGTGTGGAGCTCAAGATGTCACTGGGCTGCAAAGCATCTGATTGATTCTTTATTCAGCATTTAGAAAATCCTTTTTCTTTTAATGCCAAGCTTAATAACATTTTCTAGGGATGATGTGTGATTGAAATCTGGGATTACAACTGAGTTTCCCCATAGAAATCAGTATATTTGGATGCATAATCTTCTGGGATGAGCAGCTCTGGTTTACAGAATAAAAATTAAGTTGAAACAACAGGGGTCAATCTGTTAAGGAAAATATGTACCTTCTATCTATTCAGGATATAGATAAATAATGTAAATATTATAGATTCATATAAATATCATCTCTATTTTATATATTATAGATATATACTACATTATAGATATGATAGATTATAAATATATACTATATATACTATAGTAATATATGTGTAACATATAGTATTATATTACTATACTTACATGTATTGAATACACACACATATATGTATACTTGTACAATCCATATAATTTACACATTCATAAACATGTGTATATATGCACACTAATATATACATAAATATTTTATATACACACACACACATATATATATGTATGGATGTATGGATCCACTGGACCCCAGAAGTTCAATTACCTAATACTTAAGTTTTAATTACTTAAAATCACATATTTTCGCTTTAGAACACAAAATTCCTCAGTACAGTGTTATTCAGTGCTATTTGTTATTCCAACAGTCTGTTCGTGAAGCAGGACAAGAAGGCTACCTAGAGCTCCACCACAACATATTTCAGCCCACAGAATTTGGACATTAGGCTGCAGTTCTAAATTGGTTTGCTATAATGGAATTGTGGCAAGATTTGGCTGCTTTTGAGAGGCAATGTGGCATAGCAGATGGAGTGAGAGAGTCGGAGTCAGGAAGATCTAGGGTCAACAATGACCCCTCCTCAACACCAGCTGTGTGAACTTGGGCAAGGCCCTTCATTCTCGTCTGTCAAACTCTGAGAAAAATCTGTCTTTACTCTGTGCTTCCATTCTCCTCCCACTCGTTCATTCCTCAAGCCGTTGCAATTTGATTTCTGATCTCATGGCTTGAAGGCAACTCCTCCAAGCTACCAAAGATTTTTTAATTGACAATTATAGTATTTCCTCAGACCTGATTCTTCTTGTCCTGTCTCCTGAATTTTATATTGTTGACCACACCCTCCTCCTGGATTTTTGGGCCTCGTCCCTTTCTCACCACTCCTGTTGGGTCTGCATTGCTGGTTCTTCACTTAGATCCCAGGAGGATGTGCCACAATGTTCCAGACCAACACCTTCACCCTCATCTCATCTGAGAGCTTTCCCTGCCAGCAGAAGCATGTCTCTATGTTCTCTAGAAAAACACAGAGTGAGAGGAGAAGTGGAAGGTCACTCAGCCTTTGATAAGTTAGTCCAATTTTCTCAACCACATGCTTCCCATCAGGCTCTACAAGAACATGCTGTTACCAGGCATGATTATACATGAACCAGCCTCTTCTCCTGTTTGACTTCTTCACAAGTGCCCATCACATGAGTGGGTCCATGAACCTCCTAGCCATGAATGAGCTCTTTATCCTGATTTGTCAGCATCATGTTGGGTAACTTGAATTCAAAAATCAGAATCTCTAGAGTCTATTTGATCCATCTGTTTTCCATGGGAAGGACGAAGCCTGTTGTTTATCTCCCATCTGGTAGACCTTAGGGCTATTCTTGGCTTCCTCTCACCTACCTGCCTATTTGGTGACTCCTTTTGCCAAGTCCCTATCCCCCTGTCACAGACTATTCCTCCTGAGGAACAGCTCAGGTCATCCCCTTTGTCTGTAGTTTACTTTGAAGATACCGTACCTACAAGATACCCTGATCCATCAGCCCAGTGCAAAGGTCAAGGTCTGACCACTGATTCCTATGACATAGAGGAAGAGAATTCAGTCAAAAATCATTGATAGTTGCCCATGGGAACAGAAGACTCTTCAGAGAAATTATCACCCTGAGACAGCCTAAGCAGCCTTGGCCATCAGACAGGTCCTGTTCCCTCTCCAAATCAGCATTGCACAGCTACTGAAGCTCTAACCCCATCAGATCTTTGAGAAATACTTTAAGGAGGATAAATCTGGCACAGTAGTGCCCTAGGAGTTCATGTAGCCACAGGGGCTTCTTAGTCAGAAAGATAACCTCAGTATAGAACATTCTGCCCTAGACTGACACACTTACCTTCTTTCCAGTGTCCTTTAACTTCATCTTCCTTATAAACCCTCTTGTTTGGGAATAAATATTTTTACAGGAAAAAAAAAAAACAACAGATATGCCCCAAGGCTCTGCCCTAGTCCCCTAACACTTCCTCCTTCATGCTTTTCCTCCTGGTGGCTTATTTATTATATCTATGCTAATGACTCACAGTTACATATCTATATATCTATTTCTGGTCCCTGTCTAATTGTTTGGGGAAGTTTCTGTTTCCTTGCATAATTTGCTTTGATGAATAAATTTGGGTTGCATGAAGATATTGTTTTCTTTACTCTCTGTTTGTGATGACTCTCTGGTTCCAATCTGTCTCCTAAACACTTCTCTTTTTACAAAGATTACAGGTGATTTTACCTTGCTGGATGGTTCTTTATAAATATTCCATTGACTGAGTTCATGTGATATCATCTATAAAGGAATTTTATATTTATCTCTTAGATTTTAGTTATTCCATAGACAAACATTTCATGGGCACAACTTTGGACCACATTCAACTAATTTTGGTTTTTTACTGTTGGTTGGTGGAATCAAATGGGCTTGTACAAAGGCTTTTCTGGAAGTTTTTCACTTCTTTATCCTGTGCTCTGAGAGCATATCCTCTTCTTCCCTTTTTGATGAAGAAGATTCAAGATTTCCATAGCAGCCTAAAGATATTAGCTGTTCTGTTTTATGAATGTTACAGGGATTCATTTCTTTGAATACCCTATAAAATTATGTTGTCTAATTTTAATTCTAAAAATGTATCTGAAATTGACATTGGGTGGGTGTTAATTCACTTAAATGTCTTCTCCCCATTGAGCTTTGGTTCCAGCATGCCAGTCATCTGTCAATTTACACAACCACAGCTTCATCCTTGATGACTGTTGTTGTTCTTAATTATTGATGATGATGAAAATAATTCTCATCTTATCCAGTGAATTTCAGACAGAAATTCTAGTGGGAGAAGCCACTATCATTTTATTCTTTTATATTTAATGTTCTGAAGACTATTATAAAGATATATTAATTAATTTTCTATTTTAAAATAAGAATTAGAATAAAAACTTCTTCTGTAAACTCAGAGTATCCACACAGCAATTTCAATATGAGGGAGAATAACGTATACAACATTTTATTCACCACTGTTACATATAACTTTGATTTCTCTTCAGTCTATTATTGAAAAATTCCCTTCCTCATACCACAAATCCCTGAAATGATAAATACTTGCTATGGATATAGCTATCAAAATGATGTTCATAAAAGGCCCGTGGACCACGGCAGCTACTAGTTTGGGAGAGCAAGCTCCCGCGAGCAAACAAGAAGAGGACAAAGAAGAAGAGGAGCACTAGGTCATGGTGAAATTATCAGGAATTATAGAATCAGAGTTTTTAACAAGATGTGGAAACAAATACAATATTTTGATGGGGAAACTGAAGTAGACAGAGATAAAGTGACTTGCCTAAGGTCACACAGTGTCTGAGGCTGGATTTGAACTGTATAAAGGGCATTGAGATGGACAGACTTATTCTTCAAGTGGATAGCTATGTCTTTGCTGGGGTTGGAACTTGTGTTGTGTTTGAAGAAAATACAGATAAGGTAGATGCAGAAGGTAACCATAAAATAGAGCTGAAATATAAGTGCCACACAATGAAGAAACTGAGTATGACAAGAACACTTCTGACTAAGAAGAAGGAGGGAGAAGAAAGCATAGGTGGTGTGGAATGGCTGCAGATCAAGGACAATGATTTTTCATATAGACCCAAGATGATCTGTAGCTCTTCACAGCAGAAGAAAGATGAGGAAGTTGCAGCTCAAGCCCCAGACAAAACTTTGGAAATGGAAGAGCAGGAGATGCAAGCCAAAGAGAACAGAAGCATGGGCAATGAACTGGAAATATCAGACCACCTGGAAATGGAGGATGCTGGTCCTCTTCTTGGTAGCCCTTCTTCTGAGACTTAAGATTCTACTTCTATGGAAACTCAGGAGCCTGCCTTAGAATCCACTCCCAGGCGACATCATTCCTATAGCTTTTAGGCATGGTCATAACTGGAATTCTGATTTCAGAGAACTGAATGTATAACAACTTTCATTTATTCATGGATTCCAAGACTGTTGGCCATACACATAGTATAGTTGCATATATTTGGATAAGTCGGGACCAAGCACTAACCAGATCGTTCTTTAATTTTTTTTTCTTGTCCTTCAGATTCCCTAAATTAGAGATTTTGACTGAAGTGGGTCTTATATGTAATAGGTAAAGGCACTATTTTCAGGGGGCTTAAAGGATTTCTGGGAGATTGATTAGAGGAATCCTGAGTAAAACATCGCTATGTATTCAAACCTTTGCTCTAAGAGAATAACCAGGAAATTATAGTATTTACTAGAAATCATTGTTTGGATCTGCTAGTTAATCAAAGCATTTTGTTCTGCAGCAATGATTGGACTTTTTTCAAGTATGCAAATTTCTTCCATATTGTTGATGCAGTTCCCATCCATTACCTCTCTCCTCCCCCCAAGTTAATTTTAGAGAGTTGTGAGGGGTGCTCAAAGCTTAAGTGATTTTCTCAGGAATCATACACCTGATATGTCAGACTGGAACCTGAGATTTCCTGACTCTCAAGGCTCTCTCCTCTATACCACGATTCCACTCTATCTTGAAATGATTGGCAGAGATTTCATTTTGAAAATGATTATAGACTTCTGATTCTATAATATTGGTCTTATATACCTTATTCCTATAGTGTTAGGAACTAGGGAGGATAATTTTTGTTAGGTTCTATAACAAACCATTCCAGATAAATGAAGATCAGATAAATGAGGTGGCAATGTAGATTTTTTACATGAAAATGCAGTAATAAATACCATGGAGAACATGGATGCATTTATCTTATCATTTGTTAATAATAATATTTAGTATAGAAAAATAAAGTCTTATTTTTTCATGAAAAAAAATGCTGTTCATAAGATTTTTTAATGCATCCAGGTAATAAATGTGTAATTGTAAACAAAACTTTTGTAACTTAGAATGGTTGGTCTGGAGAGGTAGGCCAGGATGGCCTGGAATGCAGAGGCAGGCTGGGGCAGTGCTGTGCGCAGAGGCAGAACAGAAGGAGGTCTGATCAACAAGATGGGCAAGTCATCCCACCAGCCACAAGGGCCACTACCAGGCCTATCACCAAAGGGCTGGGACTGGAAAGATCAAGGTGAGAATCAAATGCAGGGCCCTTGGCAGGGGCAGCAAATACTCCTGGGATTACCAATCCATAGCCTAGAAATTTAAAAAGCCCCTATCTGGAACTCCAGGGACCAGGATGGCAGAGTGAACCCTGGCTGCTTAGCAACCCACACCCCTCCTCTGACCCTGAAAACATAGTAACTATTGCCCCAGGGCAAAATCCTAAACAGTAAATGCTTGGGAACCCTAGAGGAGGGGCATGGCTAGGGCCCTGACTCAAAATGGGTAGAAATCAGACTGCAAATACAAAGACTCTGGAGTCCTACTATCATCAGAGGAAAGAACTAAATTCAGAGGAAGACAATGTGGACTCCACACCCACAGCTGAAGGGTCCCAAGCACAGAAAGCTTTCCTAGATGAGCTCAGAAGGAAATCTGAAAACCAAATGAGAGAGACAGAAGACAAAATGAATGATTCTTTTAAAATTGAAATTTCAAAATTAGAAAAACATTACAATGAAGAAAACAGCTCCTTAAAAAAATGTGTTATATGGAAAAGGAGCTCCAAAATCTAACCAAGGAAAATAATTCACTAAAAACTAGGATCAACCAAATTGAAGCAAATAACTCTATGAGGAACCAAGAATTAGTCAAACAAAACAAGAAGAATGAAAAATTAGAAAAAGAGGTAAAATACCTCAATGGAAAAATAACTGACCTGGAAAACAGATCCAGGAGAGATAATCTGAGAAAAATAGGCCTAGCAGAAAATCATGATGAAAAAAATGAGCATGGAAAACATCCTCCAAGAGGTCATCAAGGAAAACTACACTAAGATACTAGAACCTGAGGGTAAAATAGAAATTGAGAAAATCCACAGGACACCTCTTGAAAGAAATCCTAAACTGAAAAATCCTCAAAATGTTGTGGCCATAACTCCAGAACTACCACGTAAAAGAGAAAATAATTCAAGTGGCCAGAAAGAAACAATTCAAATATCAAGGAACCACAGTGAGGATTGCACAGGACTTGGCAACCTCTACACTGAAAGATCAGAGGCAATGGAATACAGTGTTTCACAAGGCAAAAGAGCTTGGGTTACAACCAAGGATCACCTACCTAGAGAAACAACATATTCTTCCAGGCAAGAAGATACTCATTCAATGATATAACAGATTTCCAGACCTTCCTGATGAAAAAGCCAGAGCTCAATGGAAAATTCAACATCCATTTATGAGACACAAGAGAGACATAGAAAGGTAAACAAGGAAAACACATACACACACACACACACACACACACACCCTGTTGCTTAGCAAGAGCAAACTGTTTATAGACAAATAGAGGGTATGAGTATAAATTACACAAAATGCCAATAAAAAATCTTATTAAGGGCTACAAAGGCACTGCAATGGAAGAAGAAGAATGAATGAAGTGGAAAAGGGTAAATTATGCCTACAAAGAGCCATAAAAACAATATAGCAGAGGGAAATAAGGGAGGGAGATGAGTATTATATGAGCTTTTCCTTCATTGGTTCTGGTGCAAGGAGGGAATACCACAACCAGTTAAGCATAGGACTCTACGGAGAAGTGATATAAAATGTATCATAATAGAGAGAAAGAGCGGAGGGAGAGGACCTTTGCATAAAGTTTGTTCCTGTCACTCTTGATGGGAAGAAGAAATAACATATTTCATTAAGTATAAAAATATCCTACAGGCAGTAGGAGGGGGGAAAGGCTATGAAGGGGGGGGTTGGTTAGGAGGGAGGAAAGAAATAAGGGGGAAGGGGAGGAGAAGGGAGGAGGGCTGATAAGGGAATACTGAGGGAGGCAGTGGTCAAAAGAAAAACTATTAAGGAGGGGAAGAGAGAAGGGGAGAAATAATATAAGCATAAAAAGGGGAGGGAAAAGGATGGAGGAAAAGAAACAGATAATCATAACTGTGAATCTGAATGGAATGAACTCTCCCATATAACAGAGGAGGATAGCAGAATGGATTAAAAACCATAATACTACTATATGCTGTTTACAAGAAACACATCTGAAACAGAGAGATAAACATGGGGTAAAGGTAAAAGGCTGGAGTAAAATATACCATGCCTCAGCTAAAGGGAAAAAAAAAAGCAGTGGTAGCAATCCTTATCTCAGATGAAGCAAAAGCAAAAGAAAAAAAAATGATCTAATTAAAAGAGATAAGATAGGAAACTACATCTTGCTAAAAGGCACCATCAAGAATGAAGCAATATCATTACTTAACTTATATGCACCAAGTGGTATAGCATCCAAATTCCTAGAGGAGAAGATAAGGGAATTAGAGGAAGAAATGGATACCAAAACTATACTATTGGGGGACCTTAATCTCCCGCTCTCTGAACTTGATGGATCTAACCTCAAAATAAACAAGAAAGAAGTTAAAGAGGTGAACAGAATTATAGAGAAGGTAGGCATGATAGATCTCTGGAGAAAACTGAATGGGGATAAAAAGGAATATACCTTCTTCTCAGCAGTACATGGCACATCCACAAACATCGACCATGCACTAGGACAAAAAAACCTCACGATTCAGTGCAGAAAGGCAGAAATATTAAATGCATCTGTCCTGGATCATGATGCAATAAAAATCATATGGAATAAAGGGCTATGGAAAGACAGACGAAAAACTAATTGGAAACTAAACAACTTAATACTAAAGAATGAGTGGGTCAAACAAGAAATCATAGAAACAATCAGTAACTTCATTCAAGAGAAAGATGACAATGAGACAACATACCAAAATTTGTGGGATGCAGCAAAGGCAGTTCTTAGGGGAAATTTTATATCCCTGAGTGCATACATGAATAAACTAGAGAAAAGGTAGGTCAATGAATTGGGCATACAATTGAAAAAGCTAGAAAAAGAACAAGTTGAAAATCTCCAATTAAATACTAAATTATAAATACTGAAAACCAAAGGAGAGATTAATAAAATTGAAATTAAGAAAAATATTGAATTAATAAATAAAACTAAGAGCTGGTTTATTAAAAAAATAAAATTGTCAGACTCTTAGTCAATATGATAAAAACAAAGAAAGAAGAAAACCAAATTGTGACTATCAAAAATGAAAAGGGTGAATCTACCACCAATAAAGAGGAAATTAAAACAATAATGAGGGATTATTTTGCCCAATTGTATGCACATAAATTTGACAATCTTAGTGAAATGGATGAATATTTACAAAAATATAAGTTGCCCATATTAGCTGAAGAGAAAATAATTACTTAAATAACCCCATCTCAGAAAAAGAAATCAAACAAGTCATCGGTGAACTCCCTAGGAAAAAATCTCCAGGTCAAGATGCATTAACTAGCAAATTTTATCAAACATTTAAAGAACAATTGATTCCAATTCTCTACAAACTATTTGGGAAAATTAGTGAAGAAGGAGTCCTAAAAATTATTTTTATGACACAAATATGGTACTGATATCTAACTCAGGAAGAGATAAAAAAGTGAAAGAAAATTATAGACCAACTTCCTTTTGGAAAAATTTAAATAAAATATTAGCAAAAAAGATACAGCAACTTATCACAAGAATAATACACTTTGATCAGGTAGGATTTATTCCAGAAATGTAAGGATGGTTGAATATTAGGAAAACCATCAATATAATTCATCACAACAACAATACATCTAGCAAAAACCACATGATTATCTCAATTGATGCAGAAAAGGCTTTTGACAAAGTACAACATCCATTCCTATTTAAAACACTAGAAAGAATAGGAATAAATGGAGCCTTCCTCAAAGTAATAGGTAGAATCTATTTAAAGACATCAGCAAGTATTATATGTAATGGGGATAAGCTAGAAGCATTTCCAATAAGATTGGAGGTGAAACAAGGATGTCCACTATCACTCCTCTTATTCAATCTGGTATTAGAAATGTTAGCAGTAACAATTAGAGAAGAAAAAGAAATCAAAGGAATCAAATTAGGCAAAGAAAAGACCAAGCTATCACTCTTTGCAGATGATATGATGGTATACTTAGAGAATCCTAGAGAATCAAGTAAAAAACTACTTGAGATAATAAATAAATAAATTTGGCAAAGTTGCAGGATATAAAACAAACCCACATATATCCTGGGCATTCCTGTATACTTCTAATGAAATTCAATAGCAAGAAATAGAAAGAGAAATCCCATTTAAAGTTACTGTAGACATTGTAAAAAAAACTGGGAATCTACCTCCCAAAACAAATCCAGGACCAATATGAACACAACTACAAAACACTTTTCACACAAATGAAGTCAGATCTAACTAATTGGAAAGACATCAATTGCTTGTGGCTGGTTTCAACTAATATAATAAAAATGACAATTTTACCTAAATTAAATTATATATTTAGTGCCACACCAATCAGTTTACCAAAAAACTACCTTATAGAGGTAGAAAAAATAGTAACAAAATTCATTTGGAAGAACAAAAGGTCCAGAATGTCAAGGGAATTAATGAAAAGTAATGCTAGGGAAGGCAGACTAACTATACCAGATTTTAATCTGTACTATAAAGCATCAGTCTTCAAAACTACTTGGTACTAGCTGAGGAATAGAGTAGTGGATCAATGGAATAGATTGGGTACATGAGACTCTGAAGTCAATGATTACAGTAATCTTCTGTTTGATAAATCCAAAGATCCCAGGTTTGGGGATAAGAACTCATTATTTGACAAAAACTGTTGCGAAAATTGTAATATAGTATGGCAGTAACTGGGAATAGATCATTATCTAACAACATATACCAAAATTAAGTCTAAATGGATGCATGATCTAGGTATAAAGGGTGATACTGTAAGCAATCTGGCAAAGCAAGGAATAGTTTACCTTTCAGATTTGTGAAGAGGGGAAGACTTTATGACCAAACAAGAATTAGAGAGCATTATAAAATGCAAAATGGATAATTTTGATTCCATTAAATTGAAAAGATTCTGTACAAACAAAGTCAATGTAACCAGCATTAGGAGAGAAGTGGAAAATTGGGAAAGAACTTTTACAACCTATGTCACTGATAAAGAACTCATTTCTAAAATATCCAGAGAACTGAGGCAAATCAATAAGAATACAAGTCATTCCCCAATTGTTAAATGGTCAAAGGATATAAACAAGCAGTTTTCAGAGGAAGAAATTAAAGCTATCTTTTAAAATATGAAAAAATGCTCTAAATCACTATTGATTAGAGAAATGCAAGTCAAAACAACTCTGAGGTACCACATCTCACCACTCATATTGGCTAAGATGACAAAGCAGGAAAATGACAAATGCTGGAGAGGATGTGGACAAACTGGAACACTAATGCATTGCTGGTGGAGTTGTGAACTGATTCAACCATTCTGGAGAGCAATTTGGAATTGTGCCCAAAGGGCTTGAAAAAGTGCATGCCCTTTGACCTAGCAATACCACTTCTAGGGTTGTATCCCAAAGAGATCATAGAAGTGGAAAAAAGACTCATATGTCTTAAAATATTTATAACAACTCTTTTTGTGGTGTCAAAGAATTGGAAATTAAGGGGGCACCCATCAATTGGGGGATGGCTGAACAAGTTGTGGTATATGCACGTAATGGAATACTGTTGTGCTATAAGAAATGAGGAGCAGATGGACTTCATATTTACCTTGGAAAGGCTTATATGAACTGAGGCTGATTAAAAAGAGTAGAACCAGTAGAAATCTGTACACAATTACAGACAAAACATATGTGTGACGACCAGCTTTGATAGACTGGACTCTTCTCAGCAATCCAGGGTTATAAGTGAACCCCAAAAGACTCATGATGGAGAGAGATGTCTACATCCAGAAAAAGGACAGAGTTTGAACCCAGACTGAAGGAAACTACCTGCTCTTTTTCTTTTTCTTGTTTGGTTTTGTTTCCTCTTTCCCATTGTTCATTCCATCTGATATAATCTTTCTTTATAACCTGACTAATGCCTAATGTGAAAGTACTAGCAGATCCTATACTTGATTCTATGCTGCCATGGGAGGGGGGCGGAAAGGGAGGAGGGAGAGAAAATTTGAAACTCGAGAAATTGTGGAAATGAATCTTGTAAATGAAAAGTAAACAAATTAATAAAACCAAAAAAAAAATTTAAAAAGAATGGTTGGTCTGCTGTGATGATGATAATGGTGTCACTAAAGATAATGCTGATGATGGTGATAGTAAAAGGTCCTAGAACCATTTTAATGTGAATTCCATAAAATATGAAGATAAGATAATTTTGATTATATCATTTAATCATTATTTATTCTTATTTATGTTTCTATTTTATCCTTGTTACATCCTTTTCTTCTTGGGTCATGATGTCTCAGGCCGCCATTTCTTCTTCCTTTATTCCTGGTTTACTTTTCTTTCTTTTTTTTTGGGGGGGGGGTGGCAGAAGGCAAAACAATTGGGAGTTAAGTAACTTGCACAAGGTCATACAGCTACTGAGTCAAGCATCTAACGTGGAATTTGAACTCAAGCCCTCCTGCATCCAGGGTCAGTGCTCTATTCACTTTCCCATTTCTTTTTTAAACAAGGATTTTCAAGGGTGGCTGGTAAAAGTAAGGACTCACATGAACTCTCCCAAATTCCCCTCCAAACATCTTTTAAATAAAACATCAAAATCATTTCTGGAGGAACAGAAGGTAACAAAAGGATGAGGTGAAACAATTTCCCAATCCAAGGCAACATAAAAGGGTAGCAAGAAAAGTCTGTCTTGCTCACAAAAGCTTCCAAAGCTCTCCATCCAGACAGAAACAGGGGACCCTCTGAAGGCGCTAGGTGCAGAACTTTGTTCTGTTCCAGGTCTCAGTCACAGGGTGAGAAGTAAAACCAGCACATTAGGTCATACAGCCACAGGGGAACAAGGACTCTGGTCATATTAACAGGGTGGAAAAGAGTGCCTGTGATTGCTCAGAGATCAGAGTACAGGTCAGGAGAGTCGTAATCATACATCTCATTACATCATACCACCTTGGAAGAACTGAAAAAAATTACAGAACCCTAGAAGTGCCACTGAAAATAATGGTATGGAAAAACTGATACTTGGGATAGTTTCTGTTTCACTCCAGGAGAAAAAGTAAAGTTAAAAGTTGAAAAAAAAAATAGACTGAAGAAAAATGGGCAAAAAAAAAACAACAAGAAGCTGACCATAAAAAGTTACTATAGTGACAAGGAAGTAAAAACTCAAACTCAGAGGAAGAAAACAAAGTAAAAAAATTGACATTCAAAGCCTAAAAGAAAAACATATATTAGTCTCAGGCACACACACACATACAAAAAAAAAATTCCTGGAAGAGTGCAAAGATGATTTTTAAAATCAAATGAGAGAGGTAGAAAAAAATGGAAAAAGAAATAACAGTGAGGCAAGAAAATCCTAAAAAACAAACAAGTCAACAGCTTGGTAAATCACACACACACACATACACACACACACGAAGAAAACAACACCTTTTAAAAAAGCAGAATAAAGATAGTGGAGTAAAAGCAGGAAATTGGCATGAGCTCCCACACCAACCACCACCAATACCTGTAAAATATGGCTCTAAAGAAATTTTAGAGCCACAGAACCTACAAAGTGAGAGATAGAAACAAATGTCCCACTGAAGGAAGCCTGGCAGGCCAACAAGAAGGGTCTATTGCTCTAGGCTGGGAGCCAAGCTCAGTCCTGCATGGTGCTATCCCAGAAAAGGAGGCCCTGACCAATGGCACAGACATGCCAGGGCAGACTTCAGGAGACTGAATCACCAGCATCTATGCTGGCTTTCAGATTTCTCAACCCAGAAATACAAAAGTTCAAGTAAAAGTTTAGTAGAGAACTCTGTTGGAACTGGGTGGAGAAGAGCATGATCTGGCCACTGCCCCATGTCCCCTACCTTGGAGAGGTGGCAGAGGTATGGCTGCTGTAGCTGCTGCCAAGTTCAGTTCCTCTGGAGCTCCTGGCCTGCAGATTTAGGGGGACCAGGTGACCATTCAGAGGGTAATTTTGCTTATTTGACCTGCTTGGATCTGGGTCACAGAGTTGGGCAGTGGTCCTGGGGTGAGGCATGCCAGTGTGCCAGAATTTGTGGTGGGAGTAAAGAGGGTTCCCTCCTCGGACCTATGACAACATTTGTGAAAACCCTAGGAATTTGATACACAGCTCTCTCCACTCTGGAAGCAGAGTTCTACCATGGCAAAGAGCTCAAAAATCAAGTAATTGACTATAAAGATGATCAAGCAGAGGAAGCACAGTCAGACCATAGAATCCTTTTTAGGGGACAAAAAGTATCAAAACATGGAAAATGAAGAAGACAAAAAAATCAAAATTCCTGCATCAAAAGTTTCCCAAAAAATATGAATGGGTACAGGCAATGTAGGAACTGAAGAAGGATTGTGAAAATCAAGTAAGAGAAGTAGATGAAAAATTGGGAAGAGAAATGAGAAGGATGAAAGAAAGTCATGAAAAGTGAGTCAACAGCCTGCTGAAGGAAACCCAAAAATACTGAAGAAAATAACACTTAAAAAATAGACTAACTCAAATGGCAAAAGAAGTCCAAAAAGCCAATGAGGAGAAGAATGCCATAAAAATCCTAATAGGTCAGATGGAAAAGGAATTTCAAAAAATCACTGAAGAGAATAATTCCTTCAAAATTAGAATGGAGCAAATGGAAGCTAATTACTTAATGAGAAATGAAGATACTATAAACCAGATCCAAACAAATGAAAAAAAAAATTGAAGGGAGTATGAAATGTCTCATTGAAAAACCACTGATCTGTAAAACAGATCCAGGATAGATAATCTAAATATTATTGGACTACATGAAAGCCATGATCCAAAAATATCCTGGAAATCATCCTTCAAGAAATTCTTAAAGAAAATTGCCTTTATATACCAGAATCAGAGGGCAAAATAGAAATTGAAAGAATTCACTGATAGCCTCTTTTCAAAGATTCCAAAAAGAAAACTCCTAGGAATGTTATTGTCAAATTCCAGCATTCCTAAATCAAGGAGAAAATATTACAAGCAGTCAGGAAGAAACAATTTGAGTATTTTGAAAACACAATCAGGATAGCACAGGACCTAGGAGCTTCTACATTAAGGGATCGAAGTGCTTGGTATATGTGATTCTGGAGGTCAAAGAACTAGGATTAAAATCAAGAATTACCTCCCCATCAAAACTGAGTATAATGCTTCAGGGGAAAATATGGTCATTCAATGAAATAGAGGACTTCCAAATATTTTTTTTACTTTATCAAATTCTTTATTAACTTCTAATTTACATCATTCATTTTCACAAGATTTTAAGTTACAAATTTTCTCCCCATTTTTCCCCTACCCACCACCCCCAAAATAGCCATCCCACTGGATATCCCTTCCTTTAATCTGCTGTCTCCCATATCTTTCCCTCTCCCTCCTCCAATTTTCCAGTATGGAATAGTGGTTCTATATGCCCAAGTGCCTTTATATCTCATTTCCCAGTTACACACAAAGTAATTTTAATAATAATGTGTGTATGTATGTGTGTATATATACATATATATATATACATTTATATGTATATAACATTTGATTTTTTTAAAGCAATTTTGGTGAATTAACTTGCCCAAGGTTACACAGACAGTTTCTTTTGTGTGGGTGTTAAGTATCTAAGGCCTGAACCGATCCTGAGTCCTCCCAACTGTGGGGCTGGCACTCTTACTCACTGTGCCACCTAGCTGCCCCAAGTAATTGGAAGCATATTATTTTTTGCTTTTCCAGGGCTGGTTGTCTATTCACTGTGCCACCTAGTTGCCCCTGAACATTTTATTTTAAAACTTTGAATTCCAAATTCATTCCCCTCTTTCCTTGTCACACACCCTTACAAGATGAGCAATTCAATATAGGTTTTACATCTCTAGCTATGTAAAACATTTCCATAGTGGATATATTGTAAAAGACTGACTATCCTTCCATCTTATCCCACCTCCCACTTCTTCTATTCTCTACTTTGATCCTGTCCCTTTTCAAAAGTAGGTGCTTCCAACTTCTCTCCCCCTCAGCGTGCCTTCCCTTCCATTACCCCCCCTCTCATCCCCTTCCCCCCTCCTTTTCTGTAGGGAGAGATACCCTATTTAGTATGTATGTCATTCCCTCCTTAAGCCAAATTCAATGAGAATAATGTTGACCCACTCCCTTTTGCCTTCCTGTTCTTCCCCTCCATTGTAACTGTTTTCCCTAGCCTCTTCTATATAAGATAGTTTACCCCATTCTGTCTCTCCCCATGTCCTGTTATTATATTCCTCTCTCATCTCTTAATTTCCCCTTGTAAGCATCATCCCTTCCAATTAAATTGGTCCTGTGCCCTCTATCTATGTACACTTATACACATATATACACACACTCACATACGTATTCATACGCCCATATAACCTCCTATATATACATATATATGTATGTATAAATATGTATATATACATACATTTCTATTCACTTCAACTATTCTCATACTGAGAAAAGTTTCATAAGTTACAATTATAACTTTTCCATGTAGGAATGTAAATATTTCAACTTTGATAAGTTCCTTATGACTTCTTTTCCCTGTTTACCTTTTCATGCTTCTCTTGCTTCTTGTATCTGAATGTCAAATTTTCTATTCAACTCTGGTTTTTTAATCAAGAATGCTTGAAAGTCCCTATTGCATTGAATGACCCTATATTCCCCTGAAACATGATACTCAGTTTTGATGGGTACGTGATTCTTGGTTTTAATCCCAGCTCCTTTGACCTCCGGAATATCATATTCTAAGATTGGAGGAGTTTGAAGCCAGAGCCATGTGGAAGTCCTGTTTCTACTCTGACACCTTGACTCCTACCCTCAACTTCCAAATATTCTTGATGAAAAAACCAGAGCTGAACAGAAAATTTGACTTTCAAATACAAGAAGCAAGAGAAGCATGAGAAGGTAAACAAGAAAAAGAAATCATAAGGTACTTATTACAGTTTTGCTATTTACATTCCTACATGGCAAAATGATAACTGTAACTCACAAGACTTTTCTCAGTATAAGGATAGTTGAAAGGAATATATACGGGTATGTGTATGTACACAATACATACATATATACATACATGTATACATATATGTATATGAATAGGGGAGTGTATGTGTGTGAATACATATGTGATTATGTGTATATGTGTGTATATGTATATACAGATGGTACAGAATCAGTTGAATGGGAAGGGATGATATCTAAAAAATAAAATTAGAGGTGAGAGAGAAATATAATGGGAGGAGATAAGGAGAGATAGAATAGGGTAAATTATCTCATATAAAATAGGCAAGAGAAAACTGTTACAACGAAGGGGAAGAGCAGGAAGGGGAAAGGGAATGGGACAACCTTACTCTGATTGAATTTAGTTTAAGGAGGGAATAACATACACACTCAATTGGATATCTTACCCTACAGGAAAGTAGGGGGAAGGGGATAAGTGGGGGGATGAGAGAAGGGAGGGTAGGTTGAGGGAGAGGGTAGTTAGAAGCACACATTTTTTGGAAAGGGACAGGGTCAAAGTAGAAAATAGCATAATTGTTAGGGTGGGATAGGTTGGAGGGAAATATAGTTAGTCTTTCACAATATAACTGTAATGGAAACCTTTTGTGTAACTGCATATGTACAACCTATAATGAATTGTTTGTCTTCCCAGTGGGGGTGGGTGAGGAGGGAAGAAGGGAAAGAATCTGGAAATCAAAGATTTAAAAACAAATATTTTTAAAAAAATTGTTTTTTCCATGCAACTTGGAAATATGATATACAGTCACTGGGGTATAGAAATCCATCTTGCCATACTAGAAAGTTAGGGGGGGAATGGGGAAGGATATAAGAGAGAGCAGATTGGGGGAAGGCTATTCAGTAGGCTTGGTATCTTCAAGTTGGCATAGGGGAAAGACAGGGACAAAATTTATAACTCAAAATCTTGTGGAAATGAAATGTTGAAAACTAAAAAATATATAAATAAAAGTTGTTTTTTGTTTGTTTTTGTTTTTTAAAGCAATCGGGGTTAAGTAACTTGCTCAAGGTTACACGGCCAGGTGTTTCTGGGAGGGTGCTAAGTGTCTGAGCCTGGGATTCGATCTCCAGGTCTTCTCAACACTGGAGCCAGTGCTCTTACTCTCTGTGCCACCTGGCCACCCCTGTTTTGTTTTTTTTTAATAGAATACACCAAATGGTAAAAGAGGCACAAAAATCCACTGAAGAAAAGTGTTCTTAAAAAGCAAAATTGACAGAACCAGAACTTTAAATGTATTATAAGGTGGTACTTATAAAAACTATATGTTACTTGTTAAGAAATAAAAAGATGAATCAATGGAATAGAAATGAAATTATTATAGTACCACTGCTTTTGACAAGAAAAGATTTAAGTTTTGGGGATAAGAATTCACTATTTGATAAAAAAAAAAAAACATTGCTGTGAAAACTTAGAAGCAATCTGTCAGAAATTAGATATAGGTCAAAGTCTTATGTCATTTACCAAGATAAGGTCAAAATGGATAATGCCCCACATATAAAGGGATATATTATATGTAAATAATAAAAAAAAAAACATAGGACATACTACCTTTCAAATAGGAGAAAAATGTATGAATAAATGAGAGAGCATTTTGAAATATAAAATAGATCATTTTGATTACATTAAATTAATAAGGGTTTGTACAAATAAAAGCAATATAAAATATAAAAAAATATAAATAATATAAAGCAGAAAATTGGGGGAGGGGAGAATCTTACAAAAAGCTTATTAGAATAAAGATAGCATATCTGAAATATATAGAAAACTTTGTCAAATTTATTTTTTAAAATATGAATCATTCTCCAAGTGATAGTCACAAGTTAGGAATGGGAAAATTTTTTGAAGAAACCAAAAATATATGTAGTCATAGGAAAAATGCTCTAAATTATTATTGATTAGAGAAATCAAAATCAAAATAACTTTGAAATATCATCTCCCACATATCCAATTGACTAAAATGTTAGATGGAGAACATAACAAAGTTTGGGAGTGATGTGGAAAAATTAGGACCCTAATTCATTGTTGGTGGAATTATGAATTAATCTAACAATTTTGGAGAACAATCTGAAATTATTTCCAAAGAGTTGTTAAACTGTCTAGATCTTTCGACGCAGCAATACCACTATTAGGTCTGCTTCCAAAGATGATTAGGGGAAAAAAGGAAAAGAATCTATGCTTTCTAAAATATTTTTGTCAGCTCTTTGTGGTGATGAAATTGAAATTTAGCGGATGCTTATCAATCAGGGAATGGCTGAACAAAGTGTAGCATATGGTTGTTATGGAATACTACTGTGCTGTTAGAAATGAAGAGCTGGCTGATTTAAGAAAAAACATGGAAAAACTTGCATGAAATAATGAAGAGAAAAGTGAGAACCAAGAAAATGCTGTGTGCAGTAACAGAAATATTGTTCAAAGAATAACTGTCAAAACTAAGCTATTCTGAGTATTATAAATATTCAAATCAGCTGAAAAGAACTTATGAAGGGAGACACTATCCACCTCCCAAGAACTGATGAATATAAATAGTCATAGTGTGGTTTCCTATAGATATACATAGATCTGTGTCAAACTGTGACCTTCTCTAATGTAGGGTGAAAAGGGAGGAAGGAAGATAGTTCAGAAATTAAAATGTAATAAAAATAAATTAAAATAAATTGATTTTTAAGCAAAAATGTCCAAATGGGAAAAATGTACAAAACTTCATTGAAGAAAAGAACTACTTAACATGTAGATTTGGCCAAATGAAAAAAAAGATACAAAAGCACACTGAGGAAAATAATTCTTTAAGAATTAGAATTGGGCAAGTGGAAGCTAATAACCCCATTAAACATCAAGAAACAATAAAACAAAACCAAAAGATTAAAAAAAATTGAAGAAAATGTAAAATAGTTCTTTGGAAAAACAAATGACATGGAAAATAGATCCAGAAAAGATAAAGTAAACACTATTAGACTAAATAAAATATTAGCAAAAAAGATTACAGCAACTTATTATGAGAATAAAGTACTTTGATCAGGTAGGATTTATCCCAGCATTTCAAGGCTGGTGCAATATTAGGAAAACCATCAGTGTAATCGATAATGTCAACAACAAAACTAGTAGAAACCATATTATTATCTCAATAGATGCAGAAAAAGCTTTTGACAAAATACAGCACATATTCCTATTAAAAACACTAGAAAGCATAGGAATAACTGGAGTATTCTTTAAAATAAGTAGCATCTACCTAAAACCATTAGCAACTATTATACATAATAGGGAAAAGCTAGAAGCATTTCTAATATGATCCAGGGTGAAACAAGGAAGTGCGCTATCACCCCTGTTATTAATTTGGTACTAGAAATTTTAACTGTAATAATTAGAGGAAAACAATTAATTGAAGTAATTAGAATAGGCAAAGAGACTAAGTTCACTTTTTGCAGATGATATGGTGATATACTTAGTGAATCCTAGAGAACCAAGTAAAAAACTACTTAAAATAATATATAGCTTTACAAAAGTTGCAGGAAATAAAATAAACACACATGAATTATTGGCATTAATACATACATATATGTGTATATATGTGTGTGTGTGTGTGTGTGTGCATGTGTGTGTGTGTGTGTATTTCTAATAGAGCCCAACAGCAAGAAATAGAAAGAGAAATTACATTTGAAATCACTGAAGATATTATAAAATATTTGGGAGTCTACCTACCAAAACAAACCCAGGAACTATATGAACACAATTACAAAACACTTTTCACATAAATAAAGTCAGATCTAAATAATTGGAAAAAAAAATACCAGTTGCTCAAGGTTAGGTTGAGTTAATATAATAAAAATGACAATTTTACCAAAATCCATTTGCCCATTTAGTGCCATACCAATCCAACTACCAAAAAATTATTTTATAGAGGTGAAAAAAAAGTATAACAAAATTCATCTGAAAGAACAACAGGTCTAGAATATCAAGGGAATTAATTAAAATAAATGCTAGGGAAGGTAGCCTAATCATAACAGATTGTAAACTGTATTATAAAGCAGCACTCATCAAAACTACTTGGTACTAGTTGAGAAACAGAGTGGTGGATCAGTGGAATAGATTAGTTACTCAAGACACAGTAACCTATAGTTTGATAGACCCAAACACTTCAGCTTCTGAGATAAGAACTCACTATTTGACAAAAAAACTGATGGAAAAAAAAACTAGAAAATAGTATGGCAGAAACTGGGCATAGGACCAATATCTTACACCATATACCAAAATAAAGTCTAAATGGGAACATGATCTAGATATAAGGGCTGACACTACAAGCAATCTGGAAGAAAAAGGAACAGTTTACCTGTCATATTTATGAAGAAGGGAAGAATCTATGACCAAACAAGAGCCAGAGAGCATTATGGAATGCAAAATGGATAATTTTGATTACATTAAATTGAAGAGATTGTGTACAAACAAAGCCAAGGTAACCAAGATTAGGAGGGAAGCAGAAAATTGGGAAAGAATTTTTACCAGTGTCTCTGATAAAAGCCTCATTTCTGGAATATACAGAGAAATCAGTCTAATTGATAAGAAAACAAGAAATTCCCCAATTGAAAAATGGTCAAAGGATATGAACTGGTAGTTTTCAGAGGAAGAAAATAAAGGTATCTATAAGCATATTTTAAAAACGGTCTAAATCACTATTAATTAGAGAAAGACAAATCAAAACATCACTGAGGTACCACATCTTACCTGTCATATTGGCTAATATGACAAAAGCTGATCCTAAAGAGATCATATAAGTAGGAGGAGGACTCATATATACAAAAATATTTATAGCAACTTTTTCTTTGTGGTGGCAAAGGATTGGAAATCAAGGGGATGCCCATCATTTGGGGAATGGCTAAACAAGCTGTGGTATATTAATATAATGGAATATTATTGTGCTATAAGAAATCAGGGGAAGATGGACTTCATAATATCCTGGAAAGACCTATATAAAATGATGCTGAATGAGGAGAACAGAACCCGAAGAAGTTTGTGCACAATTATAGACACAGTGTATGTGTGATGACGAACTTTGGTAGACTGGGCTCCTCTCAGTAATACAAGGTTAGAAGACAACTACAAATGACTCATGATAGAAAGGGATATTCACATCCAGAGAAAGAATTATAGAGTCTGAATGCAGATTGAAGCAAACTATTTACTGTCTCTCTCTCTCTCTCTCTCTCTCTCTCTCTCTCTCTCTCTCTCATGTTTTCTTTTGTACCTCCTTTTTCATAGTTCATTCCATTGGTTATAATCCTTCTTTACAATTTGACTAATGTTTCATGTAAAAGTATTTGTAGAAGCTACATTTGATTGCATCCTGCCATGGATTTGGGGTAAGTATGTAGAAAGAGAAAATTTGAACTCAAGGGACTGTGAAACTGAATGTTGTAAACTAAAAGTAAATAAATAAATTTAATTATTTTAAAATGTTACATCAGTCAAAAAAAGCTGTAAATGCTGGAGATATGGGAAAATTGAAACACTAATGCAGAGTTGGTGGAGATGAGAACTGATCCAACCATTCTGAAGAACGATTTATTTTTAAATTTTTTTAATGTCTTCCCTATATTGATTATTTGTACATAGCTCTTTGTATGCTTTTTGTGTTTTTTTTTTGAGGGAGGAAGGCAGGGCAGTTAGGGTTAAGTGATTTGCCCAAGGTCACAAAGCTAGTAAGTGTTAATTTCTTAGGCTGGATTTCAACTCAGGGCCTCCTGACTACAAGGCTGGTGCTATATTCTCTGTGCCACCTAGCCACTCCTCTGGAGAACAATTTAAAACTATGACCAAATGGCTATAAAAATGTGTGTGCCCTTTGATCCAGCAATACCACTTCTCACGCTTTATCCCAAAGACATCATACAAGTGGGAGGAGGACCCATATGTACAAAAAATATTTAGAATAGCTCCTTTGGTGGTGGCAAATTTGGAAATCAAGGAGATGACCATCAATTGGGGAATCTCTTAACAAATTGTGGCATATGAATGTAATGGAAAACTATTTTGCTATAAGAAATGAGGAGCAGATGGACTTCATAATAACCTGGAGTGACTTATATAGACTGATTCTGAGTGAGGGGAGCAAAACCAGGAGAGCATTGTGCACAATTGCACAAATACACAACATTGTATCTGTGATGAATGACTTTGACAGACTGGGCTCTTCTCAGCAATACAAAGTTATAAGACAACTCCAAAGGCTCATGATGGAAAGGGATATCAACATCCAGAGAAAGGATTACCGAGTCTGAAGGAAGATTGAAGCAAACTATTTGCTCTCTCTCTTTCATTTTGTTTTGTTTCTTCTTTCTTGTTCATTCCATTGGCTATAATTCTTCTTTATAACTTGGCTAATGTTTAGTGTGACGGTATGTGTAGAACTTATATCAGGTTGCATGCTGCCATGGGGCAGGGAGAGCAGAGAGAGGCAGGAGGAGAAAATTTGTAACTCCAAAACTCATGGAACTGAATGTTTTAAACTAAAAGTAAATATTTTTTCAAGGAACTATTAGACTACCTGAAAGTCATCAAAAAAAAAAAAGAACCTAGATATCATCTTTCAAGATATTATCAAGGAAAATTGTCCTGGTATCCTAGAATCTGAGGGTAAAAAAGAAATTGAAAGAATCTACGGCTCTTCTCCCAAAAGAGATGCCCAATTGAAAACTCCCAAGAATATTACAATCAAATTCCAGAGCTCCAAGGTCAAGGAGACAATATTGTAGGCAAGCAGAAAGAACCAATTTGAATATCATGGAGCTCAGTCAGGATACCACAAGATTGAGAAGATTCTATATTAAAAGATCAGAGGGCCTGGAATATAATATTACAAAGGTCAAAGAAGCTAGGATTACAATCAAGAATTGAATATAATCCTCCAGGGGAAAAATAGATATTCAATGAAATAGAGAAATTTTTAGCATTCCTCATGAAAGGATGAGAGCTAAATAGAAAATTTGACTTTCAAATATGACTCAAAAAAAACATAAAAATCAAATGGAAAAAAGAAATCATAATGGATTCAATCAGGTTAAACTGTTTACATTGCTACATGGGAATATGATACTTGCAATTCCTAAGAATTTTATCATTTTAGAGCAGTTAGAAAGATCATAGCTCTCAGGGGTGAGTTGATTATAATGGGATGATAGCTAAAAATAAACAGAAAAGTTAAATTTAAGGAGTAAAAAAAGTATGCACTGGGAGAAGGGTAGGAAATAGAGAGGTAGAATGGGATAAATTATCTCACATTAAAAAAAAGATGTGAAAGACTTTATACGGTAGAGGAGAAGTTCAGGTGGGACGGGAATGGGCAGAAAATTCTCATCAGAATTGTCTCAATGAGGGAATAATGTACACACTCAGTTGGGTTTAGAAACCTGTCTAACCCTACAGGGAAGTAGGAGGGGAAGAGAACAAAAAAAAGCAGAGAGGACTGGTAGAGGGGTTGGTGAACTCGGGGAGGTAGTGGTCAAAAGCCCAAAACTTTTGAGGAAAGAGTAGAAAGGGAGAGAGAGAAAAGAATGGGATGGAGAGGGATACACATAATAATAAATGTGAAAAAAATTACAGGGGTACCTAGGTGGTACATTGAATAGAGCATTGGCCCTGGAGTCAGGACAAATTGAGTTCAAATCTGGCCTCAGACACTTGACACACTTACTAGCTGTATGACCTTGGGTAATTCACTTAAAATTGACATGCCTTCCCCCCTCCAAAAAATATTATGCAATGTTTCTCTGAAAAAAAGCCTCATTTTTCAAATAGAGTAGATAGATAGTTAATAGATAGGTAGGTAGGTAGGTAGATAGGTAGATAGATAGATAGATAGATAGATAGATAGATAGATAGATAGATAGAT
>NW_027185872.1:7274186-7278486 GCF_028583685.1 Petaurus breviceps papuanus | reverse complement strand
GATAGATAGATAGATAGATAGATAGATAGATAGATAGATAGATAGATATTTGAGTACAATGTATGAAGCGATTTATTTTGCTTGACTGCATATTGATAACAATTTTAATGGGGTGGAGAATAGGAGAGAGAAAATTCTACTTCTCATAATAAAAGTAAAATAGAAATAGGGAGGTTGTGGGCACTAAAATTACAAAACATTGCTTGCACTTTCAGATGAGATCATTGCATTGTTAACACCGCTTAATTGGAGTCGCTAGGTGGCACAGTGAATAGAGCACTGGCCCTGGAGTCAGGAGAACCTGAGTTCAAATCCAACCTCAGACACAACACAAAAACTAGCCGTGTGACCTTGGGCAAGTCATTTAACTCCAACTGCCCTCCAAAAAGCAAAAAAAAAAAAAAAACCTGGTTAATTGTTCACTTTGAAGGAGTCCTCTCATGCAATGGGAAAAAGAATCAGTAAATATGTGCAATGTAAAAACAAAACTCATTAATAAGCCTTATCAGGATACAGTGGAGAACTCAAACATTAAGCAATAGAAATCAGTTCAATGCCACCAACATTTATTAAGGCTTCCCCAGGTTCAGAGACCAGGGCTAGGTAGAAAGGAAGACTCAATGTTTGCTAAGACAAGGCTGCTATGCTACTAGATCTATATCCTAAAGACATCACAAAAGGAAAGGGGAAGGATATTTCTGTACAAAAATATTTATAGTAGCTCTTTTTGCGGTGGCCAAGAACTGGAAATGGAAGGGATGCCCATCAACTGGAGAATTACTGAACAGGTTATGGTATATGATTGTGATGGAATAGTATTGTGCCATAAGAAAAGAAAAGCAGCTGCTGGTGGAGTTGTGAACTGATTCAACCATTCTGGAGAGCAATCTGAAACTATGCCCAAAGGGCTATAAATAATTTCATACCCTTTGACCCAGCAATACCACTTTTGGGTTGTATCCCAAAGAGATCATAGAAGTGGGAGGAAGACCCATATATACAAAAAATATTTATAGCAGCTCAGAATTGGAAATTAAGGGGATGCCCATCAACTGGGGAATGGCTAAAAAGTTGTGGTATTTGAATGTAATGGAATACTATTGTGCTGTAAGAAATGAGGAGCAGATGGACTTCATATTTACCTGGAGAGGCTTATACGAACTGATGCTAAGTGAGAAGAGCAGAACCAGGAGAAATTTGTACACAATTACAGACACAACGTATGTGTGACAACCAGCTTTGATAGACTGGACTTTTATCAGCAATGCAGGGGTATAAGTCAACTCCAAAAAGACTTATGATAGAGAGAGATGGCTTCATTCAGAAAAAGAACTAGAAAGAACAGAGTTTGAATGCAGATTGAAGCAAACTACCTGCTATATTTCTTTTTCTTGTTCGGTTTTGTTTCCTCTTTCCCATTGTTTATTCCATTGAATACAATCTTTATTTATAACCTGACTGGCTAATGTGAAAGTATTTGCAGATCCTATACTTGATTGCATGCCACCATGGAGGGGAGAGAGGAAGGGAAGGGGAGAAAATTTGAAACTCAAGGGATTGTGGAACTGAATTTTGTAAACTAAAAATAAACAAACAAATTAATAAAGACAAAAAAATTTAAAAAGAAATTAAAAGCAGGATGGCTTCAGAGAAACCTTGAAGGACTTAAACTGATGCATACTGAAGCTAACAGAACTAGGAGAATATTGTAGACAGTAACAGCAACATTGTTCAATGAAAAACTCTGAATGATCTTGCTATTCTTAACAATACAATGATCCAAGACAATCCCAAAAGACTCTTGATGAAGCATGCTATCTGCCTCCAGTCAAATAAATTATATTGATTGAATACAGATTGCTATTTTGCATGCTATTTTTCACTTTGTTTCATTCTTTTCTTTCGAGTCGTCTTATAAAACATGACTAATATGGAAATATTTTGCATGATTACACATGTAAAAAACTATATCAGATCACTTACTATCTTAAAGAGAGAGGAGAGGGTGGGGATTATGGAGAGGGATGGAGAGAGGGATAGAATTTGAAACTCAATTAAAAAAAAAGTTTTAACATGTAATTGAGGAAAAATGAAATGTATTTACATGCATACATCTGCTACTCTCATGGAGCTTATAGTCAGACATAGAGAGACAGGCAGACAGATAGAGACAGAGACACAGAGACAGAAGACAAACAGGGACAGAGACAGAAGAGAGAGACAGAGATAGAAGAGACAGAGAGATAGAGACAGACAGAGACACATTGAAATTCCAAATAAAGGGGTTTATCCCCATAAATAAAATTCCCTCCCAAAGATAAATCAACATTTAAAATAAAACTTGAGTTGAAGAAGTGCTTGGTTCTAGATTTTGTCCAGATGATTTTCTTCAGTAATTATGGTTTAACATTGTTATCAATAATGAAAACATCAATCATCAATAGGCACATAGTGCTTTAGCATCCTCAAGGTACTTTTCATATATAATTTCATCCTATTCAAGTAAAGGGAATCCAGGCCACAAAAAGAGGGTGTGTCTGCACTGGATGGAAATGTCCCAGTCAAGCAGTAGTTTTAATGGGGCATAGAGAAATATAGGTGACAGTGACTGAACTTAAACAAATTAGGACAAGATCTAAACCACTTATCAGAGCAAGTGATGTACATTCAGTGAAACAGACTTTTTCTAGACTGGCTTTCAAGGCCTTCCTCAGCCCTTATGGGTTGAGTTAATCATCCTCAGAAGCCTCTGTAGTCCCATCAGGTGACAAAGGTATTTTATGGTTCATTGAACCTGACAGGAGGGATCTGAGTAATGTATATCTAGCTTCAATGGCTTGAAAGAGGTGAAACAGCTTCAAACCATCCTTAACTTATAGCCAGGGCATAATTGGACCTTAGAAGAATCTATGTAACCTGCAGACCTTCATAAAAGAACAAGGAAAAAAGATCATTCAGGAATCTGCTTCATAAGCCTTCTCCTAAACTTGGGAATGGCATATCAACACCATCTCTTTTTGTCCTATTTCTAAGTAGAATTCAATGTGCTCCTTGGGGATTGTGATTCTTCAAAGAATAGTAATGGCATTATAAGATGCCACAATGCTCTTTTTCAGGAAGGCTTTGCCAGAGGACATGCACCTGGGTCCTCATGAGATAAGAAGACTTTGGGCTTCCATGGTCATCATCGCCCCCCCCTTGCCTGAGGACAAACCTAACTGTGTTTGCAGAGGGTCCCCTTCAGATGGGCCACAGAGTCAGGGGATTTTAGTCACACTAAGTCCCCCAAACCAGTTAATTTTCATAGGGATTTCCCTCAGCGTCATTGGACAAGTTCGCTGATGAGATTACAAAGTCTTGAACTGCAAAAGAATTATGATAGTGTCCATCATGTCAGTAGAAGAAAACATGTCAAGCTGTTGGGCCAAAGGATGGAAGGAAAGGAGGGAAGATCAAAAAAAGAATCAAGAAAGTGTATCGGTTATAACACCAACTGCCGAAAATGAGGTGAGAGTACTGCAAGTCTGGAAATATTACAGTGCAATTTGCATTTAAACATGGCATTTCTGGGAAAAGAGTGTTTTAAAAGCATCTGCTTCATTATGTTATGACAGAAAGCTGAGAATAGCTCATTGCTAAATACCAGCTGAATATGCAAACATACTGTGCAAGCGAGCTGTGCTGGAAGAATTCAGGAAGGGCAGCTAGTGTGTGCTGTGCCAGTGGTCCGTCCCCCTCAGCGAGCCAGATCACCAAGAGATGGGTGATACATAGAGAGGCTGGGGAAAGGTCCATCCTCTCACCTCCACTTTTACACTTTCATCTCTTCCTCTCATTGTCCTTTCCAGGACTCAGTGCTGAAATATAAACGTTTATTCAACCAAGGCAAGACTGTCAATGAGCCAGCATTAGAAAGTACACCATTACCCAACAAGGACGTTAATGGTGTAAAATTCAAGCACTTTATCATAGTCCTTCACGTGTGTTGTTTCACTGAATGATCTCAACAACCCAGAGGAAGATTGTTGGTTCATAGAGGATTTTTTGGATCAGACCAAGGAACTCATTCTACTCATACAATTCAGCAAAGGTTCCACTACTTAAATCTTAGTTACTTGTTGGAATTGATAAGTTAGATGACTTGCCCAAAGATACATGGCTAATGTGACAGGGAATTGAAACCCATGGTCTATACCTTTCAAGTTCACCATTCTTCCTATTATTCCATTCTCTTCTTTAAAAAAGTGTCCCCCCAACTAACAAGCACTCATTTTCACCCCCATGTCCACTTCCCATTGGA
>NW_027185872.1:7249684-7269186 GCF_028583685.1 Petaurus breviceps papuanus | reverse complement strand
CCTTGCTATCCTAATTTGCTTATACTCTCAGCCTTCATGTCTAATTTGCACACACATTTAGACTTCATTTTGATGTATGGTGTAAAATGGTCTGTACCCAGTGCCTACCATCCGATTTTCCAGTTTTGCCAACAGTTTTTGTCAGTTAGTGAGTTTTTATTCAAGAAACTGGAGTCTTGGATCATAGAGGGGAATGAGGAGCCACCAGAAGGGTATTTCAGGCATATTTTCCAGCATTTCTTATCAAATGGAGAGATCTTTCCTGGTCTTCATGGACTTATAATGTGTATCTTCCCTGATTTCTGATGAGGTGGCCATTCTTGCCAAAACCTAGCCTTCTAAATGTTTCTTTGATCCCATCACCCTCTGTCTTTTCCAGAAGATTTTGCAATATCAGTCAAATTCTCACACCTTTAATCTTCAACATCTTATCTACAGTTCCCTTCCCCTTCAAATATACCCATTTTTTCCCATTCTTAAAAACAATATGGAACAAAGCAAATTTCAAAAAACATTTCACCAGACCCTATTATCCTATCAGCCAACAGCTTTCCTCTTTTGTTAGTCAATCTCTTTGGAGTGGGAAGAGCCCTTTCTTTGTTGTTCAGTCATGTCTGACCCTTCATAACTTCATGTGGGGTTTTCTTGGCAAAGATACTGGAGTGGTTTGCTATTTCTTTCTCCTGCTTATTTTGTAGATGAGGAAACTGAGGCAAACAGGGTTAAATGACTTGCCCAGGGTTAAACAGTTATTAAGTGTCTCAGGCCAGATGCGTACTGTATCCACTGTGCCACGTAGCTGCTCCCAGAAACCTCTCTGCTTCTTCTTTATTCACTCACTACTCAGTTCCTTCAATTTGACTTCAGATCTCATCATCAACAGAAGTTACCAATGATATCTTAATTGGGAAATCTAATGTTCTTTCCTTGATCTTCATTCCCCTTAACCTATCTGGACCATTTGTCGTTCATAAGGATCTTCTCCTGAACTCTGATTATTCTCAGGGCTTTATGAGGTTACTTTCCTATGACTCATTTATTTGTGTATCCAGACACAGTTGAGAAATGGCTCAAACTCAACAAGTCCAAAACAGTCAATTGTCTTTTGCCTTCAACTCAACAGTCTTTCCAGCTTCCCTGTTCATATTGAAGTAACCACTATTCTTCAGATCTCCCAGGTTTTTTAACACTGTTATTAAACTTGCTTCTTCACTCTGACTAACTTCACATATGTAGTTACTTTTGATAATTTGTTATTTCTACCCCAACAACATCTCTTGCATCCACCTACTTTCTCTATCCACACAGTGACCATCCTCATTCTGGCCCAAATTAGTCCCCCAAATTGATCTCCCAAACTCGACCCCCTCTCAAGTTCATACAATATACTCTTCCCAAAGTGATTTTCTTTAGGTCTAGACCAACATACTATGTCATATACTATAACAAAACCCAAATGGATACATAACCTGAGTATTAAAGATTATACCATTACAAAATTTAGAAAAGAAATACCATATTATTATTTTTTTTTTCATAAATAGGACTGGGAGGTATATTTTTAACCAAACAGGGTATAGATACAACAAATAATCCAGATTGTGGAAAATTGAAAAGTGTTTGCTAAAAATAAGTACTGTATCTGGAGTAAGAAGGAAGCATTTGAATTGTGAGGAGAGGAGGTTGAATAAAGTTTTTGCAATGTGTTTTGCATCCAAAATATGGAGACAACTAATAGAAACATATAAGATTGCAATCCATTACTCAAGAAAAAAAGTTATCAGCAGACATGGACACTATTCAAAAGAAGAAATCTAAGCTATTAATATCTACAGGAAAGACTTCCAATTCAGAATAACAAAAATAATGCAAACAAAAAGAGGATAGAGAAAGTCCAAGGAGTTGTCAGATGGTTGGCACATGAATACAACATTGGAAGACATGTGAAAGTGCTTTTGTAATATGCGATTTAGGAGGAAATTTGGAAGCATGAAAATAAAATATCTAAAGTGTTCTTATTTTTCAGCCCACAAATTCTAAATTTCTCACAATGTATGTTTTTACCCCCTATTTGTTTAATACTTCAGCAACTAGAGCAAATTCTGTGATTTTTTTTTAAGGGTGCATATATTTCTAAAAGAGAAAGGGAGAAATCTAGATGATGTGAAAACAAAACATCTATTACAATTATTATTTTAAAAGAGGATATGCTAGAGGGAGATAGATAAAACTTTTATTAATTGCTTAATATGGTTGGGGCAGGCACTGTACCAAGTTGGGGGACTGTGAACATAAGAAAGGAAGACATTCCTTAAAATACTTATCTGCTAATGGGAGAAGACACATAAAAAGGATTGAAAAGGGTGGGGGAATTTGCACAGCTCCATGATATCAAAGTCTCCAGTATAATGCAGCCTAGTTTCAGGCAAGGTATGGACCTATCAGAGCTCACAGGAGAACGGAGGGACAGGGTCTAATGTAAAAGCTGCAAGGGAGTTGAGGATGACAGCAAGTGTTGGCAACATGATGAAAGGATGACAGATGTCTGGGAAGAGGTATGAAGGCTTGATTCCTGGCAACTGGAAAGCTAATCTATCAGAATTGGTAGACCGCAGGACAAGAGAGGGGTAGCAGAGTAAATTAGAAAACAGAAGGAAATGTGTGGTTTATAAGACACATATTTGAAATAAAGATTCATGGAGTTAAAATGATAGGATAGAGCCAAATTTGTTATGCTTCAGGCCAGCACAAGAAAAGCAGGAGTGGGAAGCAATTTTAGTCTCACCCAAGACGATAGTGAAATTAGACACAGATAAATCATATAAGGAGCAAAACTATATTATGTTTAAAGGAATCATAGCTAATAAAATAATCCAATACCCAATACACATTAAACAAATTTCAGAGCATCTATGTACTTTCCTTTTGTTAAAGCAATTGGGGTGAAGTTGCCTAAGGTTACACGGCCAGTTATTTTTTGTGGGTGTTAAGTATCTGAGGTCAGAACTGATCCTGGGTCCTCCTGACTCCAGGGCCTGCACTCTTATTCACTATGCTACATAGCCACCCCCGTCTATGTTCTTGAAATCAATGTTAGCTCAGGTATAGGGAGAATTAAACAGCAAAACTAAAATAGTCAAGAAACTTAAGGTGTCCCTTTCCAAACTAGACAAAACTAACAGAAAGATAAATAAGAAAGAAGTAAGGATTTGAATTCAGTTTTAGAAAAGTTAAATATAAATGCTCCCTAAAGATTGATGAATGTCAAAGAAATGTAATATATACACTTCCCAGAGGTTTATGACACCTTGATAAGAACTGACCATTTGATAGAGCATTTAAAACAAAACAAAAACAAAACCTTCTAATATTTCATAAGCCAGAACTGACTGATGATGGAATTATGCTTTGAGATATGACAACAATCTCTACCTAATCCTTTGCTTCATTCTCCCTTTACTCTCTTTTGCTCTCTAGCTGTTTGCAGGCCCAAGCTTTCTCTTCTTTAGGGTAAATAAAAGATAGAATGATGAAGATGATAGAGTGGTAGAAATAGATAGAAAGATAAATGATAGATGATAGAGTAAAATACAATGAATTGATATAGAATATCTATGTTTTTAATCTAGTAGTGTTCTATTGAAACCACCTTTGGCTATTTCTTTCTTTGTCACTTTAGCCCAAGAGCCCTTTAGTGAGATCCAAAGGCCAGATTCATCTTAATAAGAGGCTTTCAACCACTCACTTTAATGGCACCTTCAATAGCATAAAAATGGAAATTTACCTTTAATTAAGAAGCCCTTGCTTTGTGCATCTTCATTGAAATACATCAAGGAGCTCCCTATTAAAGCATCAGATACATTTCAAAGCTGTCACCCATCCCAGTGGCAGGGGTGTGGTAATTAAGGAGATAATATGGAGACCCAGATGAGGAGAACCCCAGGAGAAGTTCTATGGTTTGAAACACTTGTGAGGGAATGATTTGTTTAAATCAGAAATACTTCAATTGCAGAATCCCAGCAGATATCAAGCCTTCTAAAAGAACAAGAAAATATGCACAATCTGAAGCCACACAGCACTTGGACAAACTGCTGGACAGTGGAACACTCAGCCTTGTCCTTCAATGAAATTATTTCAAGTTTTGGTTCTTGTTTCTCCACTTCCTGGAAATTCCTATGACAGGCTTCTCTTTTAGTGTAGACAGCCTCTCAGGCTCCTCCCTTGGCTTTCACCTCTGGAGCCTTTTGGGATTCAAACTGCAGAGATTCCACCTTCTCTTGCCTGGATCTGTAACTATGACTTGCTACCCAGTTATCTCCTCCCATGCCCTCCTCACCTGCACATTTTCCACTTCCATGTGCTGTTTCCCCATTAGAATACAAGCTTCTTGAGGTCAAGGATTTTTGCATGATTCCATTTCTACCCTCCTTGTTTTGCATAGGAGTGAGGAGCGTGCAGCCTTGGGGCCATGTGGTACTCAGAGAGGTCCTCAAGTGCCACTCCTTGACTGTTCTGTGAAGTTTGGACTCAAAGGGCAGCATTTGAGGACCTAGAGGGCCACGTATAACCTCAAGGCTACAGGCTCCAGGCACATAGTTGGCATCTAATAAACACTGTACTTGTTCACTACATCATTATTACTCTCTTTTCTTAACTTTTTTTTTATTTTTCAAATGCTTTATTAACTTCTGATTTACATAATTCATTTTCATCAGATTTTGAGTTACAAATTTTCTCCCCATTTTCCCCCTACCCACTGTCCCAAAATAGCAGTCCCACAGGATATCCCCTCCACCAATCTGCTCTCTCCCATATTTTCTCCCATACCCCTTTAGACTTTTCCAGTGGATCTCTATGCCCCAGTGCCCATATATCTTATTTGCCAATTACATGTAAAATAGTATTAATAATAGTATATATATATATATATATATATATATATTTGAGTATTTGATTTTAAAACTTTGAATTCCAGATTCATTCTCTTCCTCCCTTGTCACCCACCCTTACTGGGAAGATAAGCAGTTCAGTACAAGTTGTACATGTGTGGCTAATGCAAAACAATAACATAGTAGATATATTGTAAAAGGCTGACTATGTTTCCCTCCCTCCTATCCCACCTCCCATTTGTTCTGTTCTCTACTTTGATGCTATCCCTTTTCAAAAGTGGGTGCTGCCAACTTCCCTCCCCCCCCAGCCTGCCCTCCCTTCCATCATCCCTCCTACTCTCCTGGAGGGTGAGATACCCTATTGAGTGTGTATTTCACTCCCTCCTCAAGCCAAATTCAATGGGAATAAGGTTGACCCAATCCCTTTTGCCTTCCTATTCTTCCCTCCATTGTAACCATTTTCCCTTACCTCTTCTTTATGAGATACTTTACCCCAATCGGTCTCTCCCCATCTCCTCTCAATATATTCCTCTCTCACCTCTTAATTTCATCTTATAAGTATTATCCCTTTCTGTTAAATTGGTCTTGTGCCCTTTATCTATGTATACCTGTGAACATATACACACATTCACATATGTATTCATATGTCCATATACCATCATATATAGACATGTTTGTGTGTGTATTCCCCTCAACTACTGAGAAAAGTTTCATAAGTTACAATTATTGTTTTTCCATGTAAGAATGTTAATAGTTCAGCTTTGATAAGTTCCTTATGATTTCTTTTCCCTGTTTACCTTCTCATGCTTCTCTTGCTTCTTGTATCTGAATGTCAAATTTTCTATTCAACTCTGGTTTTTTCATCAAGAATGCTTGAAAGTCCTCTATTCCATTGAATAGCCATATTTTCCCTTGAAACTTGATACTCAGTTTTGCTGGGTAGGTGACTCTTGGTTTTAATCCCAGCTCCTTTGACCTCCAGAATATCATATTCCAAGCCCTTCGATCCCTCACTGTAGAAGCTGCCAGATCCTGGATTATCCTGATTGTGTTTCCACAATACTCAAATTGTTTCTTCCTGGCTGCTTGTAATATTCTCTCCTTAATCTGGGAATTCCAGAACCTGGCTATAATATTCCTAGGAGTTTTCTTTTTGGGATCTTTTTCAGGAGGTGATCGGTGGATTCTTTCAACCTCTATTTTGCCCTCTGGTTCAAAAACATCAGGACAGTTTTCTTTGAGAACTTCTGGAGGATGATTTCCAGGTTCTTACTTTGATCATGGCTTTCAGGTAGTCCAATAATTTTTAAATTATCTCTCCTAGATCTATTTTCCAGGTCAGCGGCTTTTCCCATGAGATATTTCACATTGCCTTCTATTATTTCATTTGTTTGGATCTGTTTAACAGTATCTTGATTTCTCATAAAGTCATTAGCTTCCATTTGCTCCAATCTAATTCTGAAGCAATGCTTCTCTTCATTGAGCTTTTGAGATTCTTTTTTTCCATCTGGCAAATTCGGCTTTTTAAGGCATTCTTCTCCTCAATGCCTTTTTGAGCCTCTTTTGCCATTTGAGTTAGTCTATTTCTTAAAGTGTTGTTTTCCTCAGTCAGGCTGTTGACTCTCATTTCATAATTTTCTTGCATTGTTCTCATTTCTCTTCCCAATTTTTCCTCCACTTTTCTTATCTGCTTCTTAAGGTCCTCTGTGGCCTATATAACCAGCTGGTATTTTCCTTTGAAGCTTTTGGTGCAGGAGTTTTGACTTCACTGTCTTCCTACTGTTCCATGCTTTGCTCCTTTTTGTCCCCAAAATAGGAGTCTAATGTTGGAATCTTCTGTCTGCTTTGTTTCCTTTGCTTGGTCATGTTGCCCCTCAGTCACTTGACCCCTGGGCTTTTTGCCACAGTAGGACTCTGCAACTAGACAGGGGAGCTTTCATCCCAAACGCTGGGGTTTTCTCAGCTGCCAGAGGTATTAGATGGGTGCCCTCTCTGACATTTCCACATGCTCTGGCAAGCTGGACACATACCCCAGGACCTCCACCCT
The DNA here is from genome assembly GCF_028583685.1 of Petaurus breviceps papuanus. NCBI lineage: Eukaryota > Metazoa > Chordata > Mammalia > Diprotodontia > Petauridae > Petaurus > Petaurus breviceps. The sequence continues at coordinate 7,262,250 of NW_027185872.1, read as the reverse complement.
AGACTGCAATCCAGATCCAAGAAGGTTAAAGCAAGAACGATTACCTCTCAGACTGGTGCTTGGTCCCCCTACACTCTGCAGGCCAGGAGCTGAAGCTGCCAAGTGGGCTGGCTGGCTATGCCTGTGTCTCAGTGGCTTCTCGCCCCAGAGGCAAAAGCCATGCACTTTCACTTACTGGTTCCCAAACTAACCTCTCACTTTTCCTTCGCATCTATGTGTTGATAAATCTGGAAACGGCCACAGCTGCTGCTGATCTGGAGTCCCTCTGGCCAGCGGCTGGCCAGGCCTGCCCTGGGGCTAGAGACATGGCATGGGGCCCGGCTTGGCTCCCAGAGTGCTGCACTGGCCAATTCCTGCCTGCCTGCTGGGCTGTCCTCAGCGGGAGGTTAGCTTCTCTGTGTCATTTTGTGGGTTCTGCAGCTCCAAAGTTTGTTCAGATTCCCCTTTTTTCATGGATTGAGGAAGGTGGAAGCCAGAGCAGTGGGGAGGTCCTGCTTCTACTCCGCCATCTTGACTCCCTAGTCCCATTATTACTCTCTTTGGATTTCCAAGCTTATCAATGACCTTCTGAAACTGTCACACCCAGAGTTAAAAATAACTTTCCATATGAAAAAAGCATGCTATAGTGCTACACTATACTACACTACACTATACACTACTATACTATACTACACTACACTACACTACACTATACACTACTATACTATACTACACTACACTATACTATACTATACACTACTATACTAATACTATACTATACTATATATACTACACTATACTATACTACACTACACTACACTACACTACACTACACTACACTACACTACACTATACTATACTATACTATACTACAGAGTATCACCTCCTTAATCCTGGTGGCTTTGTTGTTTCTAGTATAGGACATGGTCCCAATCAGCTTTTTGGGGTGCTGCTTCATGCCATTGACACAAACTGAGCTTTCCATTCACTAAAACCTCTAGATCCTCTTCAGGGGAAAAAATACCCGTTGTCTAGTCAGATCCTTCCACCACCTCAACGTCCATTTTTAAACAAAAATGTAAGACCTAACATTTGTACTTATTTTCTTTTTCCTTATTAGATTCATTCCAATGCTGTAGCAGTCTTCCAGGATCCTCTTGGATATATTGTTTGGAGGAGGAGTCCAATGCCTAGCATCTCTTGTCCGAAGATATTTATATTGTGATGAATAGTGCAGAACTTAGATGAAATACAAATGGTGCTGTCTCAGCATCCCAGCAAAATCAGACATCATTCCTGACTATTGCTGCTTTCTATTTTCAGTGTTTCCATCAATATGCATTTCTGAGAGCTGTTTGTATTTAGCATTTCTTGCATTAACAGGAAATTAATACCTGTTCCATACTTGATTCTCTTTGTATATATCAAGTTCTTCTCTCCTCTCCCTCTTGATGGTAGGTGGTCATGGGGACCCAAGGTATGGGACAGAACACAAGTTTAAGTAAAACCTTCCTGGGTAGCCAGGGTGGGCATGTAAATAACCAAAAAGTACAAAAAATGAGCTCCAGTCAAGTCCAGTTCTCCTTAGAGACCGAAATAGCCCAGGACTGACTGTGGACATGTGTTGGGTCAGGGTTGAGAAGTCTGTTAATAAGGAAGGAGAGGACACAGGATCCCATTCCTCCAGGATCTGAAATATCCCACTTATTAGATATTATTTCTAATGCACAAATAAAAAATATTTTAAGGCATAAAGTATTCTATAAACTCAATATTTGACATACAAAGAACTCTCTTTGTAAATAACATATATTGAATGGAAATTTCAGTAATCATTTTGCTTCCAAATAATCAGCTGACAGTTACTTGTGGTTATAAATAATATTAAACTTTGCTTTTTTTTTCAAATGTCAGTCTTCTTGCTCCTATTTTCGTTGTATTTAGCACAGTTTAGTATATTAACTCTTTATTTCTTTTTTTTTTCCACAGGGGGAATCTACCTCATATCTCCAGGCTGAAAGCAAATCTCATTTCTGCCTCCAGAATGTCTCTTAGATATAGCCCCTCATCTCCACTCCACTCCTCATCCCCTCCCATATACCCTCATGAAAAGTCTCTGACTGCTCCCCTTGACTCCTCTTTCCTCATGAGTCTGTCTCCCACTAAATTACCGAAGCTATCTTCCTAAAGGACATTGTGGATTCCCCTCTACACACACACACACACACACACACACACACACACACACTCACACACACTCTCTGTGTGTGTGTGTGTGTGTGTGTGTGTGTGTGTGTGTAAATTGTGCTGGCTTCCTATTACCCCTAGGATAAAAAATAAATTGGTTTGCTTAGTGTTTAAATCCCTTTCTAAGCTGTCTCCCTCCAGTCTTTCTGCTCTCGTCCTTCGCTCCTCTGAGCACTCTCCAAGGCAGCCTCTCTGGCTGGCTCATTATCCCTGCACAGGACACGCCTCCCTTGAACCTTGGTTGTGCCTCATATCATTGATATTCAAAAGATCATGGAAAATGAAGATGACAACAAAGGGTTAGAGAGAGCCAACTGTGCCAAGGAGGAGGAAGAAAAAGAACAGAGAAGGAGAAGAATGAGGAAAAAGAAGAGGAGGAAAAGAGGGCAATCGAATGAGAAGTCAGGGAGGTTTACTTTGATACCTGGCAAAAAAAAAAAAAATTCAAGAAAACAACATTCATTTTAAAAGATAATTGGTAAATAACTAGAAAAAACCAGCCCTCCCTACCAAGGCTGCTCTCTTTTTGACCTTTTTTTCCACTGACATCAAGCCTAGATCTATCTTACCAACTTGCTTGCTGCCCCCACTTCACAGTGATACAATACCAGCTGTCAGTGTCAGTGTCGGTGCTGGTGTCGGTGCTGGTGTCGGTATCAGTGCTGGTGTCAGTGTTGTGTATTGTAATCTGTGGGTGGGTAGCCTGGAGAAAAAGAGAGAAGATAATGGATTTCAGTGGCACAGCTGACAAAATGTCAGAAGATTTGTAGGGGAATGACCTATGAGACTAAAAAGGCAGGAATGATTGGCAGGCCTTAATGAGCAAGCCTCTCCACAGAAAGCCTGGGGACAGAAATTAATGCCATTTGTTGAGCTCTAAAGGGAAATGCAAGACCAATGTGCCCAGAAGAGAACACGCACAGTGGCAGTGCACTTCAGGAGAGTCCAAACAGCAGCAGGCGCAGGCACCCTGTTCACACCCAAGCCTGGCGCTGCCTTCCCTTCGCACTCAGCCTGAGTCTGCTCTGGCATCTCTTCAATGACCTTGCTCATTGACCTGGCATCTCTCCCATTAGAATGGGAGCCAAGCTCCTTGGGGACAAACTCCGGGCTTTTCCCTTTCTTTGTGTCGCCAGCACTTAGCACGGTACCTAGAACACAATCATCACTCAATAAACGCTTGTTGCCTGCCTCAGTGAGGCTCGTGCTGATGACTTTCCTGAACAGAATTTGGAATCTTCAGTCCCTTTTCCAAGCATGGCCTTAGCTCTAGAGATAATGTTTGGAAGAGGAAAGATGAGCTGTATGGTTCACAAGTTCCTAAGGAATCCCCCAAACTAGAAGCAGCGGAAGAACCCTTACCCTCCAGGAGTTCTCACTTTCAAAGGGTGCTGATCCAACCGAAGCCAAGCACTAAGCAGAGCAATGGCGATCTTTGCCATCCCCCTCACCTCAGCTCAGCAGGGCATACATGGTTCTTCTTTCCCCTCTGTCTGCCTTCATGCTGCCTGTCACTGGCACCACCATTCGCCCTGCCCACTAGATTTAAACCACGCCCTGGGGCAGGGGATGGGGAAGAGATGTTCTCCCTGATTCCTTGTTGTCTCATCTGAAATCTAACGAAGAAGTCTTCTTAATTCTTTCTCTGTCCTTCATACCCTCCCTCTCCTATATTCCCACTGACATTTCCCAGCATAGACCTCTGCTCCCACTCTCCCTAGAGCAAGAGACTCCAAATGCATCTTCCCAGCTTCACGCCACCATCGGGACAGGTGATGTGACAAGCCGGTCATGTCAGGCCATTGCCATGGTTCTGAGTGGCTACCCATAGCGCAATTGATGCAATTCCACAGCTGATAGCTTAGAACCAGCTGTGAGGCAGTAGGGCGACACCGTGCTGAATGGATAACTGGATCTGGAGTGATTAAGACCCGAGTTCAAAACCTGCCTCAGATACTTACTAGTGACATGACCCTGGCAAAGTAACTTACCCTTTGTCAGCCCCAATAACCTCACCTGAAAAATGGCAATAATGATAGCATCAACTTTCAAGGTTATTGTGAAGATCAAATGAGATAATATTTGTAAAATACTTAGCATATGATAGGCACAATAGATGCATGCTAGCCACTTACATAGTAGCAGTGGTGGTGGTGGTGGTAGTGGGAGAAGTAATGGTAGTAGTAGCAGTAGTAGCAGCAGCAGCAGCAGCAGCAGCAGTAGTAGTAGTAGTAGTAGTAGTAGTACTAATAGTAGTAGTAGTAGTACTAGTACTAGTAGTATGTCTAGGGAAATGCAAAAACAAACTCCAGTAATAGAAGCCTTTCAGGAGCTTCATTCTATTGGGCAAAAACAGCCTGTACACATAAGTCAACACACAAGAACCAAAGTAAGATAAAAGAGGAAAAAGTACTAGTATACTACAGTGATCTTGAAAGGCCTCCTGAAGGAAGCAGCCCAAGGGTGCTCTCTGAGGGAGACTCAGTTCTAGACATGGGGAACCATCTGTACAAAAGCAGAAATTTGGAAGCTTGAATGGAGAAGGGAACTTGAAGGAAGAAGCTACGGGGCCATTTTGGCCACAACAAAGGTCACCAAAGGACACATAAGGAAAGATGATGGGAAAGATGAGTGGAGGCCATCTCCTGTAGGGTTTTAAATGTGGTGATAATTTTGTATTTTATCCTAGAAGCAATAGAGAGCAACTAGAGATCTCCCTTATGTCCTTCTTTCCTATAGCTGTACCCCATTTCTGGGGTCACACTAAATCAACAGTCTAGGAGAACATGGAAGAAGTCCAATTACTCAATCTAAAATAGCTCGGAGCCTCCACCCAACAAGAGAACTGGCCTTTCCTGAATCTGCTTTAGGTTACTGAGCCCTAGTCATGTCACCTTGGCCCATTAAGGTTGAGTCCAAATAGGAAAAGACAGACATGCTCCTATAATATTGCACACAGTATGCAGATAACATGCAAAGTGCTTTGGAAACCTTAAAATCAAAAAAGGCAATAAATCAAAATATAATAAGAGTCTACCACATAGTTGTGTCCTTGCAGTTCTAGGCCAGGAAGGTCCAGCTAATAGACACTCTGCCTGTGCCCTGGAATTCTAGGGAAGGTGCCATTCCCTGTGCTGAATTCCACACAGTTTCTCCTTTGGGATGGACTGGAGATAGCACAGCATGGGTCCTAGATAGTGTTTGAACGTGTCCATCACAGGGCTAGAAATAAGATGAAGAATCATGACTCTATTCCAAGACAGACAAGAAAGCTGCTGTTCTGAATGTTTTGGGTGATTTTCTATAAAATGTTTTATTGCTGGTACAATCTTACTGCATCTCACCTAGGTTTGTTCATCACCACTCATAGAGCAGTGTGAGCAACTTCAACATGAAGGCTTAGAAGAGAAAGCCCACAATACATGCTGCTCTAGAGCCTTTGCAATGCCAAAATTCCCCTCACCTGGGCCATCCTGCCCTGTTGTTTCATATCCAACAGAAAAAACTCTTTCTACCCCATGGATCAAGGGAAAGACTGGTCAGGAGCTTGGCACGCCTGAGCCTTCTTACTCTGCCCCCTGGCCCAAGGATCTGTTCAGTATTGATCAAGCATGCAGTGACCAGAATACCATCGACTTTATCTGGTATTAATCTCTTAGAATTTCAGATAAGTAATCCCAAAGTTCAAATATTGTGCACAGTCATGGAAACAGAATGTATTCAAAAGTCAGTAAATCATATATGATGATAGCAGAAGGATAAAGCTAAAAAAAAATAAAATGGAAGTTTGCCACAGCAAGGTTTTAAGTTACATGACCTTTCCACTGGTAAATATGCTGAAGGGTGAGGTTAAGGGGAGGACAAACACATAGATTCATTTTGAAGATACATCAAGCACATTATAACCTTTTAAGTGGACTATTATGACTAAATAGCTTTCTCTCTCCCTCTCCCTCTCCTCTCTCCCTCTCCTTTCTCTCTCCCTCTCCTCTCTGTCTGTCTCTCTCTGTCTGTCTCTCTCTTCTGTGTCTCTCTCTCTCTGTCTGTCTCTCTCTTCTGTCTTTCTCTCTCTCTCTCTCTCTCTCTCTCTCCTTCTCTGTGTGGATGTATACCTAAGACATATATTCAATTATGTAGCCAAAACTCACATGGATGCTTTTACAGACAACACATAGAAATATGAAAAATTATACTTGTGGCTGCTAATTTTAAGTAGTCACGGCCAGTGATTATTCTAATGCTGATCCCTGATGATCCCTGATTGAGATGTGACAACTAAAGCAGGTTGCAAATGGGCATCTTTGTATTTAGCTGCTTTTGTATATTCAGTTCACCTCTTCTAATCCTCTGCTTAGGACACTGGGCAAGGGGTCAAACTGTATTCAAGGGCAAGTTTAAAGTAAAAAGGCCAAGGAGGGGCTTAAAGACAGCAAAAGAGAACTTCATTCTCCAGGACTTTCACTGAAAACACATGCTTGAAACTTCCATGTCTTCAAGAGGGAACCACCACCAGCTTCTAAGAGTCAAAGAAATGTTGGGAAGGCATATCTCAGTGAAAACTCATGTAAACTTTTCTTATCAATATCTTGTTTAGTCAACAAGCTTTTATTAAGTGCCTACTGAATGCCAGGCACTGTACTAAATGCTGGGGATACAAAGGAAGGTAAAACAAAGCCATCCCTGATCTTAAGAAGGTCATGATCTAAGGAGGGAGACAACACAAACAGCCACATGCACATGGGATGTATTCGATCAATCGCAGATAATTAACAGAAGGAAAGCATTAGCACCAAGGGAGCCTGGGAGAGGCTTTTTGTGGATATTGGGGCTTTAGCCAGGGCTTTAAGGTAACCAGAGGCAGAAGGGGGTGAAGAAGAAACATCTAAACTTGCTGGTGGGCCACTGGAAATTCCTGCAGGAAGGAAAGGGAGATTATCTTCTAAGAAGAGCAAGGAGTCCAATGTCACTGAATCACAGAATATATGCATAAGGTAGAAAAAAAGTAGAAAGGTGATGACAGGACGAGTTATGGAGGGTTTGAATGCCAAGTAGAGAATTGTATATTTAATTCTGTAGCCAGCAGGCAGACACTGGAGTTGGGGTGGGGGCAGGACATGATCAAATTTGTGCTTTAGAAATATTAATAATTGCAACCAATTAGATACTACTTTCAAGTTTGCAAAGTTCTTTATAAATATTATCTCATTTAATTTTCACAACAGTCCTGGAAAGTAGGTACTTCATTATTCCTATTTTACAGATGAGGAAACAGAGGTAGATTAATTTGCCAGATGAGTGGATGATGGATTGGTATAGAGAGAGACTTGATGCAGGGAGATGAACTATCAGAGTATTGAAACTGTCCAGGCAGCAGGTGCTGAAGGCTTGAACCAGGGTGATAGCGGCATCAGAGTAGAGAAGGGAGAATATATAAGAGATAGCACGAAGGTCAACACAACAGGACTTGGCAAAATGTTGAATAGGAGTAAGAGAAAGCAAGGAGTTGAGGATAACAATTCAGTAGGAAAGTGGATTATTTTCCCCAAAACAAGTGGCCTTCAGTGCCTTCTGCCTCTGAACATATCATAGGTAAATGGGTGAAAATTGGACAAGTAACTCAATGAACAACAAAGAAAAGATCGTTTTCTTCCTGATCCCCATGCTCCATTTCCCTACACTAACTACCTGTGTTCTCCTTCAACCAGCCCGGAGGAAGAGTATGTCTCTAAAAATTATTGATGTACAGTCATTTGAAGATATCTGTGACAAAGCATCTCCTGGGGGGGCGGGTGGTGGGTAGAATACAAGCAAGAGAAGAGTAGACATCTTTGGGACCGGGTAGGAGAGGAGACTCGGTCATGAGAACCAGTTCTCATCAATGACTTGGAGAACTGTCACCTGGAGGAGGGATTATAATTTTCCTACATGGACCACAAGAACCATGAGCACCAGGTAAAGTTCTCAGAGAGGTCAATATAGGTTGATATAAAACAGATTTATCACTAAGACTATGTCATCCACTGTGCCAGGCAGTAGGGATTGCAATATACACACACAAAATAAAACAAGCCCACCTATTCCCAAGGAGCTAGCCCAGCAACAGGGAAGATTACAAGGATGTGAATGACTATAAAGAGAACAAATGAATCAAACCAAGCAGTTACCATGAGGCCATTTGGTAGGGAGTCAGTAGGAGGATTAGAAAAGGCTTCATGAAGAAGATATGGCCCTAGCAGCATCTTAAAGGAAGACAGACTGTATGAGTGGAAGGAAAGGAGGCAGTGCGTTTGATATGTAGCAACATACGAAACTAATACAATAGAAAAACAAATAGAACATCAAAACATGGCATTGGAAAAGGATGGCTATAAATGAAGAACAAAGAGTAGTCCAATTTGACTGGATTGCATAGTACAGGAGGGAGAATATTGTTCTTTGAGGCTGAAAAGACAGGCTGCGGTAAGGTTTTGTGAAGTGTTGAAACTCCAGAGGAGCTTAAATTTTATCTAAGAGGCAAAGGAAACTGCTGGAGTTTATTGGATGGAGGTGAGGGGGAGGTGGCATGTTTAGATTGGTGATTACACACACACACACACAAGCACATGCACACACACACGCACACATAAACACACACAGGCAGTTGAGTGAAGGATGGACTGGAGTGAGGAGAGAGTTAAGGCAGGTAGACCTACTATGGGTGATAAGAGGCTAAGAATCTGCACTTATGAAGCAGCTGTGATATGAAAAGAAGGGAACAGATGGGTGACATTGGAAGGTATTTGACGTCAGTGCTGCCCATGTGAGCTGAAGGAGTGAGGACTGGAGGATGGAGCCAATTACTGAACTGCTTTACTTAGATTGTTTCACTTACTAGCATGGCCATTGTAGAGAGAGAGGAAAGGAGGCAGCCATGCCTCAGCTGAAGGGCATTTCCCAGGGTCACAGAGCTACTGCTGGCAGCCAGATATGAACTCGGGCCTTGTGGATCACTAATCCTGCTTTCTGTTCACCACATCTCGGAGCTGCCTTCCTTTACTGTGGGACAAATCCAAGGCACCATACAAGGAGGTCCAACCAAGCCCCCCCCCCACCCCCACCACCACCGTGGGGAAGACAGGGCTTCATTTCCCCTTGTTTCTCTGTTCACCTTTCTGGCACTGGGCAGCCACAGAAGCTCATTGGGTTGGTGTGGACTCAGCTTCAGCCCATCCACATCTATGGGGACAGACATGATACAGACAGGTTAGGAGGAAGCAGGAAGGAAAGGAAGCATTCTGTGGCAATTCCTGCAGTGGGACTCCCTTCCCAGAGCAGCTAGAAGGAAGAAATGAAGCCAGGAGTTCAGTTTTCAATTATTCCTATGCATTATGGTTCCCATAGAGAACTGTCTTTTGTTCTCTGTTTTTTCTCTTCCCACCTCCTGATTTAGGGTGTTTTTAGGTTTTCTTCACCATATTCTGAGTGCTGATGTCCAAAACCAACTGGTCCTGGGCTCCTGAGGTGAATCTATGCACCAGAAGTGGACAAAGTTGCTGATTGGAGCTTTGGCTCTCATCTTTCCACATGTTCCTTTGAAACCATGATAAATTCCTTTGTCTCTTGGCTAACCAGGAATAGTGTGACCATCCCCGGGAGAGTGAAAAGACAAGAAACTCAAATGAGTTTCAGAAGAAATATGCCTAGTCTTTGCCTTGCACCCCAAAGGTCTGGCGTAGCATTATCTGGGGAATGGCAGAAGCTCTGTCTTGCCTACAATCTGTCTCTTCTCCAGGCTCTCTGCTCCTCCACTGAGCCACCACAATCATCTTCCTGTTTTGTCTGATGCTGTCACCTCCCTGACTCCCTGCTCTCAAAGTTTTAGTGCCTCTACTTTGCCTTATGATGAAGTGAAATCTTCTCTGTTTGACATACAAATGTCACTTATGATGAATCCATTCCTTTCCAGGATGATTTCAAACGACTCCCTTTCATCCATTCTCCAATCCAGCTAAATGGGCCCCAACAGAGTATAGGCCTAGATCTGCATGCTCAAATGAATTTATCATCTCTTCTATGGGCGTTCCCTCCACAAAGATATGAAATCCATCGATCCCAGACCACCCTGAATGACTCTCATCCAAGTTGTTCTACTCTGTGGCTGGAGGCCTTCTTTAACTTGTCTGGATGCCAAAGAAGGAATTCTTGCCATCTGCATGCCAGTCCTTGCTCTCACCATGTGACCAACCTCACTTCTCTTTCTGTTTAACAATAGTCTGGTGGCATGTTTTCCTCTTGTTTTGGGGGGTTCTCCTGAGATATGTGGGGCAGCCTGTTTACACACACCATGACTTTTGGAGGCACTGATGTTCTAAGGCTTGCTACCATCCAGCAACAGCAATAGAATGTTTGCATTGAAGGGGTGGACCTTTTCCATCATAGGAAGCCTGAAGTCAATAAAAGCACTTTGCAGTTCTCTGCAAGCAATCCAACCAGTTCTCATTTCTCCTTCTGAGCCCAAGTTCATTATCCATCTCCATTCTCTGTCCCAGATGTGAAGCCTATTGTATACATCTATAAGGGTGTCCATTCAGATTCATGTTAAAATCTGGGCAATTGACATTCTTCATTTACTTTTTCTTTCCGAGGTAGACAGAAAGCCCCAAATCCTCAGAACAATTCCACATCTCTTCCAGGAGATTGCACAGAGTTATGGTATTTGATGGGAATAGTAAAATGCCACCTATAAGCAGGATCATCTGGAAGATATTGTGATCCACAGAAAATCCCTGCTTCGTCGGGAATCTGAGCTGGATCACCTCCATCCCACTAGTGAAGACTTTTAGAGACAATTTACCTTACTGTGTTAGGTTTCATCTCTTTTCTTTAATAGGAGATTACCACCAGACAGAGTCATTTTGACTCCTCACTGCTCCTCACTTTCTATATCTAAGCAGTTTTCACCTTCCAATATCTCTTGAATAGGCCCCTTCTCTCCTCTGACACTGCCACACCATGGTGTAGACCCTCTCACCTCATCCTTGGAACATTGTAATAGCCTGCTTCGAGATCTCCCCCCACCACTTCAATTCATTTTCCGTGCGCCACCAAAATGATTTTCCTAAAGTTCAGACCCAAGCAGATCACCCCCTCTGTTCGATAAACTCAAGTAGCAATTTAGCAACTCCACCCCTGGCAGAATGGGCCAAAGAGAACAATTTGTTCCAACAGCCAGGAAGATGACTGAAGCAGATGCTGTGGAGGGTTTAGAACTAGTAGAGACTACCAGGTCATCTACTGCCCCCCGGGTCATGGCCAGCCATCTGGACTTTTGTCCTGCCATTGGACTTCCATGACTCTGGAAGAGAGATTGAGGCTGACAACTTTGTGCAACTCTGCCTGCATTAAAATCCACTTCACATGTAAGTAAACATCACGTCGTGATGCCACTTCACGAATGAAGGATAAATAACATTGCCCCCTATAAAATGCTCAGCTCAGTGTCCGAAGCCTTTCATGACCTGCCTCTGCCTACCCTTCTAGCCCTGCCCGTTCTTCCCCAACATGTGCAAGCCATGTCCAGCGTCACAGATGGCCTGGGCGTTCCACACCCAAGATGCTCTATCCCTCAGCCTGAGGATTTTCTGCAGTTATCTCTTGTCAGTAATGTTCTTCTTCATCTTCACTTATTGGATTCCTTGGCTTCAAGTTCCAACTCAGAGCTCACCTTCTAGAGAAACCATTTCCAACCGTGATTCTGGTGCCTTTCCATTGGTAATTATTCCCACTTACCCTGGTGTACTGTAATACCAAGCAAAGGCAACTTCCCAGGTTCAAAACACCAGCATAGGGGCTCTCTATTTTATTCAGTGACAAACCAAGAACAGAGAAGATCAAAACATGACATCATTCAAAATACAGCATTCACTAAGTGTGGTTAAATAATCTCCAAGCACTACCCCACCCCAAGACCTTCCAATCATTCAATCAATTACAAAGTCCCAGGTCTAAATACTTCTCCACCCCTAGGCTGTACCTTCATTTGGTCCACCACAAAACCCCTCTTCTCAAATGGAGATTAGTTTCCAAACATAAGTAAAATACATTCATTTGCTCAACCATAGAACACAAAAAGGTCAAAAGTTCCCAACCCCTGGATCACAATTGAATCTACCCCAGAGTTACATCAAGTTTAAACACAGCACTTAATACCCAAATGGAGGTCTTTTCTTCATCTTGACACGAGGCAAGTTCTCAGCAATCTTAGTTCCTGGGGTGTAGCAGCAAGCACCCCAGTATCCCCAGGGTGCCTGCTCACACAGGTTCTTGGATCTGCTTTGTTAAAGGAAAGCAACTCAAAATGG
>NW_027185872.1:7245385-7249674 GCF_028583685.1 Petaurus breviceps papuanus | reverse complement strand
TATCTACTGAAAAACAAGCCTCCCCCACCCCAGGCTTCAGGTGCACATTAGCCTAGGGGCAGGGAAAATCTTTAAAATTTACATTTCCATTACATGGGGAGACAAGGCTTAGCAAGGCCATAAGATACATTGCCAGTCCCTTCATGAATTTATCCTCTGTCTGTAGAACAGTCCTAGAACCCCTGAACACATTAGCAAAGCCCTCTCCCAGGATTTCTGTAAACATACAACAAGAAAATCCCTCTTCAGGGCTTCTGAACCAACAGAAAGGCTCCCAGACCCCTGCAACAACAGCACTGTCCTTCACCAGTGGACAGTATTCATTCTGTCTGCAGGATAGTCTCCAGACCCCTGCAACAACAGCACTGTCCCTCACCAGTGGACAGTATTCACTCTCTGTCTGCAGGACAGTCTCAGGGCTTCTTAGCGAACAGCCAGGTTCCAGGACTTCTTCAACAAAAGGACTGTCTTTCACCAGTGGACAAATCTGGCAAAACAACATCAAAACAGACAGACAATGTACCAGCAAAACAGCCATGTCTCCTCAGTCCTTGGCAGCTCAGGGGGCAGGTCTCAAAAGTCCAGGGCAATTCAAAGCGGCCACCAGCAATTCTCTTAGTCTCTCTCTCTCCACGAGGTGCTGCTTCCAAAAAAATCTTCTGCCTCTCTCTAGTGTCTCTCCAAATCTACATCACCAGCTCCTCCCAGTTCAGGACTTTCTTTTCACATCAACAAGCCCATCCCCCAGGTGGGATTAACAAACTCTGGGTTTTAACACAATCAATTTGAAAACCAAGCCAATACAGGGGAATCTTTAATTGCCATTACTATCACACCTGGATATGACTTGTCACACATATTCATTGACTTGTTGTCTTTCTCCCTTAGACTGAGAGCTCCTCGATGGCTGGAGCTTTCTTTTGTGTCTTTTCATATCTTCATCACTTAGCACGGTTCCTGCCACATAAAGGTATTTAATAAATATTTATTGACTATGAATTATTATTTCTGTTCTCATATCTTCCAAAGGATTTTAATGATGTTGACATGTAATTGAAAAATACCTCATTGTAAAAGAATCTTTAAAGTAGAATTTTGTTCTACTGAGTCAAATTCCTTTTTTTTAAGTTAACAAACACTAAGCACCATGATGTCTAACATTCTCTGTAGACTTCAAGAAGGTCTCTGCCCTCTAAGAGCTTACATCCTCACAGAGGAAGATAATGTCTCTATATAGGAGAGGGGTGGTCAGCTACGAACAATTTGAAGGTAGAAAGCAAGGTAAACTGAATAATGCTGTCATTTTTGAGATGCATTTAAGCAGAATGGTTGGTTTGATTTGATTACATTTCTCAAAGGTAGAATTTAAAGGAAGAATGAGAGCGCACACATGTTCAAGCCTGGCATGGAGATGGACAGGAAGTGGCAAGATGGTCCTGAAAGCCAACTCGACAAGATGAATGTTCTCCAATTAGTATCGAGAGCTGTAGAGCTTTGTGGTCTTCAGGACCTGGAATGTAAATGGAGAGGCCATGGCAAGCCAAGCAACCATCACTGACGGCAGAGTCACTAGTGCTCTTGGGATCTGGGGCTCATCACATTTGGACACAGAGACCGAAAGCAACTAAGAGATTTCAGGAAAAGGGAAAGTGAAGCAAGGGCTAGGAATGAGCGGCAAAAGAGCAAAGTAAGGGGCAGCTAGCTATGTGGTGGCGCAGTGGATAGAGCACTGGCCCTGGAGTCAGGAGGACCTGAGTTCAAATCTAACTTCAGACATTTCACATTTACTATCCGTGTGACCCTAATTGCCTCCCCACCCCCATCCCCCCAAAAATATCACAGTAATACCAAGATCCTTAAGGTCAACACTCAAAATAAAGCCTAAGAACAACTTTGACCTGAGCCTCTTGGGCCAAGGAACCCATAGCAACCCAAGTGAGAATCCTGGAAAGTGACAATGAAATGCAAAGGAGGTGAATTATGAGACAAAACATAGCAAAGGGTTTGCTGCCAGAAAACCTGTGGGGAACAAAGGTCCAAGAGGCTAACAGGCCAGCCAGGAAACAGGTAGGTAGTGATGGCAGCAGACCAAGCAGGAGGCACAGGGCATGGATGATGCTAGAAGCGGGATCTCTTTTAACCCAGAAGGCAGACCTCTGACTCACTTCCTGATGGGATGAGGTGAGGATGAATTGAGGCCCTTTGGAATGGCAGGGGGAGCTGCCGAAGGGTTCTAATGACTGGGTGAGGAGGATGAAGTTCAATGTCACTGTACCAAGGACATCACAACAGCTACGGCTCAGTGTCAAACTCAGAAAATGTTTCAAGTGCCTCACAGACTAATGTAACCTTGGGTACGCTGCATGACAGGCCTGTGCCCAGCTCAATTCTCCCACCCAGGCTGTGTGGTCCCTTATGTGGTCTCTGGCTAGTGCCACTGAAGGGGAAATTACCTTTTCTCCATTTTCATGGGGAGAGGAGAAGGGAAAGGACAGCAAAGACATTCTCCCAACCCATTTCCATACTCTCTAAGCTAAGAGAAAGAATAAGAACTGGTATTTATAAAGTGCTTTGAGGTTTGCAAAAGGTAACTGTCCTGGCCCACAAGCCTGAAGGCCAGAGGCAGTGCATCCCAGGCCTCCAGAGTCCTCTGGCACCTTTGAGAGGCTGGGGGGGTGTCTGGGCTCTCTGCCAATGGCTCCAGTCCCACTGATGGGACTCATGCTGATTTTAGGGAGAGCTCTCTCTATTCTACCTCTATTTAGCCAATTACCACTCCGGTTGCCTCTTACAAAGGAAATTGCACTTCAAATAATATAATCACAAAAATACAAACTTAGGCCCCAATACACAAGGCTTAATATCCTTCCTTGCCCTTTACCACCTAAGTCTCTGGGAGGGAAAATGGATTAAGTTCATAGCTTGTTTCGGTTGCTATGGATATAGCATAGCACTAGTTCCAAAGTCAAACCCTACCTCAGGCTCAAGTACCGTGTGCCCTGAATTGGCTGGAATTCCCTGCCAGGCTGGGCTGGCTGACTGCAAAAGGCCACCTGCCGTCCTGACTCTACAGGCACCAGAACTCAAAGTCCTTGTTTTAAAGATGTATCCAATCCTAAGAAGAAGATCAAAGGATGCTACCGACACCCATAAGGTAGGGGAACTTAGGGACGTGGGATGGCTGCCTCCCTTGGCATCCCAAGTCCAACTGCATATGGATATATGTGATAGAGGAAGAGGGAGAAGGAAAGGGAGAGAGACAGAGATAAACACACAGGCACACAAGTATGCATGTATGTATATCAAATTTTATTCTCACAACAATCTTTTGGAATTAAGTGCTATTATTCTCCCTACTTTGCAGATGAAGAATTTGAGGCTAAGGATATTTTTTTTTTCTTTTTGGAAGGGGAACGCAGGGTAATTGGGATGACTTGCCCAAGGTCACACAGCTAGGAATTGTTAAGTGTCTGAGGCCAAATTTGAACTCAGGTCCTCCTGACTCTATTTGCTGCATCACCTAGTTGCCCCGGGGCTAAGAATATTAAGTGATGTGATCAGGGTCATGCTGAATCAGGACTTAAACTGACATATTCTGGACTCCAAGTGCTTCCTGTGTCACCAGCTGTCCCAGGCTGATCTATCCCTGGCCTGGAAGCTAAGCACAATCAAGGAGGTAAGCAGCACCTCACCCCAGGCAGACCCTTGTCTTCCAGCACAGTCAGTGGGCTCCAAACCCACATGTGCTTAGCAAACATCAGCCCTGTGCAAGAAGTTTCAGGCTGGGGCAGGGTCTCTCTTTAAGTATAGCTCAACATCATATTTTCATTCTTTAATTGAGGGTCCCACAATGACCTAAAATTCTGATGGCAATTATTATACACAATTTAAATAAGTCAATGTTAATAGAGCCCTGGGTAATTTGTGCTGAGTTTTTGTCATTTCCTTCTGGGAAATCAAAGCTTGTTCCCAAAGAAAACAAGGAGAGATAGTGTAATACCTACCATCCACCAAGATTGGGTATGAGAGAAGCCTCTCTCTGTAATTTTGATCCCTTCTGAGTCTGTCCAATGAATGAAGCTTCCAGGGGACCTTGTAAGAAGTGATCTGATTAAAGGATGTCCACCTATCAGGAATCCTGAAGGGTCCAGGGGTATACTTCATCTCTTTTTTTTTTCTTTTCAACAGCTATGTTGTAGTGGCAAGCACCCCAAGCGTCCTCAGGGTTTACAGCTACCACAAGTTCTTGGATCTGCTTTGTTAAAGGAAAGCAACTCAAAATGGGTTAA
>NW_027185872.1:7242142-7245375 GCF_028583685.1 Petaurus breviceps papuanus | reverse complement strand
TAGCCTAGGGGCAGGGAAGATCTTTAAAATTTACATTCCCATTACATATGTGAAGATCTCAGGAAGAGTTGAAATATCTCCACTTTAAAGTGGGAGAAACCATGGCACAAAGAATCAAAGGCATGTTCTTTCCATAGCAAAGCTGGGACAATTCCTCTCCTCACCAGCTTCCGGTCCCATGGGCCAGGCCACTAGGCTTGGGGAAGCCCGATGCATCTGGGAATCAGAAACAAAACTTGGTCCATTACTTGGTTACACCCCCCAAGTTACATCCACTTGACCATCCAGCTGATGCTGAAGAAGTGTGGAGGTCAATTAAATCCTTTTACTTCTCATTCCATTTTTGCTCCATAAGCTGTATTTCTGCTCTCACTATGACTGCAACACATTGACTTATGCTGCTGCCCACAGTTTGCTCTAGGGCATCCACTATGGCATAGATAACATCCCTGATATCCAAGAGGAAATCTCTGGTGGAAGGTCTGAGAGAGCAGCAGGACAGAGGCTCCGAGGAGCCCCTCCTCCGGTAAAGAAGAAATTCAGTTCATCGATGGCCTAGTTCTCTCACACCAACATAGAAAACAAGCCCTGAGTTTGAATTTTGACCAAAATTGTCAGAGTAAAAGCATGATGGATGAATGGGAAGATTCCTAGAGGAATTACATACACACACACACAACTGAGGGATGATATAGAATTGTCTGAAATAGGCAGTTGAGGGAAGGAAAAGGAAGTCGGATGTGATGACTTAATACATATTTTTTTTCTGCCATTCTTACAAATCAGGAAGGAGAAAGGAATTAGTTTTCACCTGTATTCTCCACAATTTCAATATTCCATGTTATCAAATAGAAGAGACATTTCTTCAAGGAAAAATTTGCTCCAAACACACCCATGTGAGTCAAGTTGCATGAGTCCTTGATAAGAAACAACATTGTTAATCAAAAGCACTTTACAAACCAATGGTCCAAGTTGCAAGCCTGGGTTTAGCACTTAGGAAATGACAGAAGTTCTGTAATGTACCGTCAGCGTCCACAGGGGGTCCTTCATGCCTCTCATGGGGGTGATGGCAAGGACGAACATGATTCCTACTCTCTCTCCTGAGAGCCTTTCAATGCCAACCTTTTCCCTACGTCTAGAACTCTCACTGCCGTTTTTTTCAAAACCAAAGATCTCCGTCTGCAGATTATGTCGATACACTTCATGGCAGGCACTTTGGCAGAGTCAACATTCCAGCACGATCCAGCACGGTGATGATGAGGACGATGAGGACGGTTATCTCATTTGATCCTCACAAAAAATTAGGAGGCAGGCATCGTCAGTGTTCCCATTGGGGGATGAGGAAACTGAAGGTGAGAGAGGTGAGTGGTTTGGCCAGAGTTCCACAGCTAATAAGGATCTGCTGAGGACCTCAAGAAGCCTGGCACCCTGGCCGCCACGCCACTGAAGCACCTCTGAGCACACACTGCTCTCTCCATCTTCCATCTCCAATGGCGATAATAAGCCACCCTCCTTTCCCCACCCTATGTAACCCTTCCCTTCCATAAGGCCCCAACAGGTGTCACATCCTTCATGCCGTGTTATGTGCCGCGGCTCCCCTGGCAACACCCCAGTGGAAAGCACCAACCTTCCCAATTCTTTGTACCACCAGGGCTTCACTTCTTTTAAAGCTGGGTTTCATTTGCACATTTTATTTTTCTGCTGCATTCTTTTTCCCTTCTCTGCTTTGACACTGTGAGCACCCTAACTCAATCTCTCATTGCCTCATACCTAGAAGTAGACTGTCTACCAAACTGTAGGTCTACAAATGCTGACCTCATCATTATATGCTTGCAAAACTTGGACGGTCTACACGCACCATACCAGGAAACTGAATCACTTCCTTTTGAATTGTCTTAGGAAGATGCTGAAGATCATCTGGCAGAAGAAGGGACCAGACACTGATATCCTTTCCTGAGCTAAACTGCCAAGTATTCATACTCTACTACAGAGAGCACAACTCTGATGGACTGGCCATGTTGTTCAAATGCCAAAAAAACTATTTTCAAGAGAACTCACCCAAGGCGAACATTCACTTGGAAGTCAGAAGAAGTGATACACTCTCAAGGTCTCTTTGAAAAATGTCTTCGATTACCAAAGGTCAGGGCAGTTTCAACTATTTCTACCAAGATAACCCAATGGACATAATTAACATTTGTTGAACTGAACTGAGTTCCTTTGACAGACTGTCATCACATTAGCACTACCTTCTGATGCAATGAAATGAGATGGATCGCTATGGACGCCATGCTGAGTTCAGCCAATGAATTCTCGACAAACCAGGGAAATGAGACATTGGAGATAATGGCACAGGACACCCACATGGTGTACTCACATCAAAGAAGGCCCAGTGCTCTACGAGCAAAGCAGAATTGCAATAGCTCAAAAGAAGCAGAGAATGTAAAAATTCAGAGAAATTTGCACTCCAAATGTTCATGTGGACTATTTGTGCCTGACATGTTCTAGACTCTAGAACATTGCTCTAGAATCTAAAGGTTTCTGAGCTCATACTGGTTCCATCAAACACAGTCAGACACACTGTACCTTGACCCCAACATAGTGATGTCATTTTGGTTCCCTTCAAGAACAAAGGACAACCAACCAGCCTAGACAATTGCAATCGTTTTCTGGTTGGTCTCCCTGCTCCGAGGTATTCCCCACTCCTTCCTTCACTCCTCTGCCAAGGCACAGTAACCTCCCATCACCCTCCTTTCCAACAAACTACAGTGACTCCCTAATATTTCAACAATAAAATGTCATAGCTTCAGGTCCTCTCCAAAAATCCTGCAAAATCCTTCCCCCCCCCCCACCTTTACGGTATTCTTGTAACCAACACACACACTACAAGCTAGTGACATGGACTTACTCGTCGTTCCTCAAAGGAGACATTTCATCTCCCAGCCTCAAGCATTTGCACACATGCCCTCCATGTCTGGCGTGCTCTCCCTCCTGACTTCCTCCTTCTGACTTCACTGGTGGATACCACAGCCCAGCTAAAATCCCATGTTCTACATGAGGCCTTTCTTAATTGCTTTTAATTATTATTATCTCCAAATTAACATTATAGATATGCAGAAAGAGAAATATAGATCCCTTTCTTTCCCTTCCTTCCTTTCTTTCTTCCTTTCTTCCTTTCTTTCTTTCTGTCTTCCTTCCTTCCTTCCTTCCTTCCTTCCTTCCTTCCTTCCTTCCTT
>NW_027185872.1:7201087-7242132 GCF_028583685.1 Petaurus breviceps papuanus | reverse complement strand
CTTCCTTCCTTCCTTCCTTCCTTCCTTCCTTCCTTC
This sequence comes from Petaurus breviceps papuanus, assembly GCF_028583685.1. Taxonomy (NCBI): domain Eukaryota; kingdom Metazoa; phylum Chordata; class Mammalia; order Diprotodontia; family Petauridae; genus Petaurus; species Petaurus breviceps. Next base: position 7,242,096 of record NW_027185872.1, on the reverse strand, counting down.
CTTCCTTCCTTTCTTTCTTTCTTCCTTTCTCATGGTTGTTTACATGGTCTTCCCCATTAAACTGTGAACTCCTTGTGAGCAATGCTTGCCTTTGCTGTTCTTTGCATTCCCAGTGCTTAGATCAGCGCCTGACACATATTAGATGCTTAAGGAATGCTTTTTGACTTGACTATCACAAAATGCTATAAATATATTAGGATATTCAGAGTCTTTCTTTTAATCACTGATATCTTTGCCATATATTTTCATCAGTGAATTGTGTCAAATGGTATGAACATTTTAGTCAATTTATTTTCACAATTCCAAATATATCGGGGAGAGCAGTTAAGTGGTGCATGGATAGAAGGCTAGGCCTGCAATCAGGAAGATTCATCTTCATGAGTTCAAATCTTACCTTAGACACTTACTGTGTGTAATGGGAATGTAAGTTTGAAGATCTTCCCTGCCCCTATGCTAAAGTGCACCTGCAACCTGGGCTGGGAGGCTTGTTTTTCAGTAGATACTTCTTGATTGGCCAGTGAGTCAATAAGGTTGTTACATTCTCTGAGTCAGGAGAAGGCTATATAAGCCCTAATGTGTAGCTTTGTTTTGGGGCTCACTTTGAGAAGTGTTCTGTGATTTGATCTGATGAAACTATGGGAAGCTGGTTGTTGAGAGACCACCCCCCCCCCGGCTTTGAAAAACCCAGATGTTGATTTGGTATGGATGTAATGGTTGGACAGTTTGGAAATCTGTCGACTTGATCTGTTTCTGTCTTGATAATTCTGTCTGTATATTCTGAAGTTCGGGGTGCTGACCTTTTTCCCCTGAACTAGGTGAATGATACATATTTGGCTGATTAAAGTAAGCTTGTTAACTCATATTGAGTTGCTTTCCTTTAACAAAGCAGATCTAAGAACCTGTACGGGCAGCCACCCCGAGGACACTTGGGGTGCTTGCTGCTACACTGTGTTACCTTGGGCAACTCACTGAATCTTGTTTACTTCAGTTCCCTCTCTGTAAAATAAACTGGAGAAGTAAATGGCAAAACATTCCAATATGTTTTCTAGGAAAACCCCAAAAGGGGTCATGAAGAGTCGAGTGTGACTGAAATGACCAAGCAACAAGAACAACATGGTTTTACTAATGCACAACTTGACCCCCAATGTCTTTCTGCGCCACTTCCCCAATTCAGCCAGTGTTCACTCTTCCATCTTTTCTAAGTTTGCCATTGTGCTGTGCATAAGGTGCATTTTGGGAATGGCTTTTGTATAAATTTCTCTCATTACTAGTGAGTTGGAACATCATTTAATCTGGCTACTAGTTTGCAAATCCTTTTTTGTGAACTGTTCAGTTACATCCAGAGCTACAGCAAGCTTCTCAGAACTATGCCTTAGAGTCACTTTCTTGGTGTCCTATACACTCTATGACATCACTAGAAAGCATGGCCTGGTTTGGCCACATCACCGAGGCAATGAATGTAGGGCAGGGCTAGATGGACTAGAACACAGGTGCCCTAAGGGCAGGGATGCCCAGGACTGAATGAAGGGTCTGGAATCAAGTATCTGCCTCCTAGAAGCTCACTGCTCTATTTTACCTTCTCTTCCCTTGAGGGACTTCCAGCTTAGGCGAACAATTCTAGTGAAACTTCTCAATGCCAAGCATGGGGCTCACACCCCAAGACCAAGGTCCACATTGGAGCTCACACCCCAAGACCAAGGTCCACATTGGAGCTCACACCCCAAGAGCAAGGTCTACATTGGAGTTATCTTTGCATCCTCCCCACCTAATACTGTTCTTGAACGTCAGTAATGAATGCGTTTTACAAATGGATGAATGCATGATAAAATGAATGCATTTCTAATCATTCCAAAATACTTTGGTCACTTGGAGACTCACATCTACTATTCTCTGATTCTTTGCCTCATTTAAAAGATGTCAGACAGAAACTTCAAACACTAGCAAACAGAGCAATGTCTTAGATTACCAAAGGCTGGGGCCATTTCTACCTAAATAACCCAATGGACATAATGAACATTCGTTGAACTGAACTGAGTTTCTTTGACAGGCTGTCATCACAGTAGCACTACATTCTGATGCAATGAAATGAGATGGCTCGCTATGGATGCCATGCTGAGCTCAGCCAATGAATTCTCGACAAACCAGGGAATTGGATTGTCGTACCCTTTGTCATGAAGCATCTGCAAACATCTCAATATTCCACCATAGAGAAAAAGGAAATAATCCTCAGTAGCACATCCAGAACATAGCTGGGGGGAGGGGGAAGTGGGTTATAGTGCAAATAGAGCCTATGCCTTTATGAGTCTGTTTCGATAAAAGGATTCTCATTTACAGAAAGGCACAGGAATATCTAGTGAAAGGTCATTGTCTCCTTTAGTTCAGATTTATAAAGTACCTGCCACACTTCAGTGAACTTTACTGTAGTGAGCAGGTAAAAATGGAAAAATTCTTAGCATGCATGATTAAATAAAAGGAAACCCTTCACTACCATAGCTTTTTCAACATGGTTAGAAATCAGTAATTCGCACCTGACACTTATTTCTATCATCATGACAACCTTGAGCAAAGGATAACTGATGGTGTTCATTTCTACTGCTGGACATGTAATCAGGGGGGTGAGTTTTTTTTCCTCTCATTATTCTGAACGGAGAATTTGAATGTGTGTTTCCATTTATATCTGCTAAGTACCATTTCACAGAGGCCTTTCCCCCCACTTTCTGATTCACCCACATCAAACTAAAAATACAATCAAAGCTGTTCTTTTAAAGCCCGCCATGAATCCTAACTCCATCCCACTGCCATTACTCTTTAACTCCTATAATTATACTCTTCCACTGCCCTCTGACTCTCTAAGGACTCAGGGCAGGCTGGCGTGGAAATGAGCCTCATTAATTCCTGTCTCTGGAATGGAGTCTTGTAACTAAAGGTTGGCAGCTGTTTCTTACTGGTAACTGCAGGGAAGACTTTAGGGACCCAGATCTCTTTTGCAGTTTGGGGGATGCTACTGAAAAGAGGACAAGGATTGGTCGGATTGGCCAGTGGTGCATGTTGGTTTCAGTTCAATTAAGTAGATATTTATTCGGTGGCTGCCATATGCCTAGCACTGAGCTGTGCACAGGGGATAGAGAGATGAAAAACTGACTCATTCTTTGCACTAAAGATGTTAAGTATATCTGGAGATAAACTAGACCAAATCCTTTGGGTGCTTCCAAAAAATTCTCTAAACTGCCTCTACCCACCTATTATTAATAAAATGTGCTGGGGACATTAAATTAGTATATTCATTTGCATATTTCATCATGCATATCTAATCATATGTGGAGTTTCAGGTTCCACTTGCCCATACATAAAGACTTTAAGGAGAAGAGATTCTGCTGGGGTAGATACTCCATGCTGGGCTGCAGTTTGCCTGGGCTTTACTGAGAGCCAAGAGACTGGGATGGTGACCAGGTGACTGCAACTTAGTCAGGACTAACTAGAGTGACCTTTCTTTAGCAATATCAAAATAACTGAACTCATCATCTAATTAGCAAGAATAATAAATCATGGAGGCATCCCCTCCCTCACCACACCTCTGCTGAATTATTCCCCCCACACACTCATACAATCTAGAAATCATTCTCACTCCAAGGACAGTCCTTGAATTTTTCTTAAAATGGTCATGTGATCACATTTCCATGCTGCTTAACTGGGGAATTGACATCAGGTAGGGAAAATGCTAGCTACAGCCCTGAAATGTAACCTCTGTGTGACCTAAAAGATTATACCTAAGAATTATCATGGCCACTCTTCCTCAGATAAGAGACACACCAGTCAATGCTCACACCTTTCCTTATCAAGGTAGGACCATTCAGAGTGACTGTCCAATGGGAACACCCCATATTTGAGGTGGGGTGCAATACCAAATTTTATATGACCCAGAAATTGCTAAAATGTTCCATGTCAAGTTAAATGATTTTGAATTAATGTGACACTCTTTGAGCAGACAATATATTCATCCATACTGGAGGAAAGAAGGAGACAAAAGAAGAATGGAGTGGTGATAACTGACAATGGACGAAGAGGCAGGATTGCACAACCATTGTTTCCTCTGCCAAGGGGAATTGTATTTGACTGGAAATGGGCCCAAAGATGCTCATAGAAATTTGATGCCCAAGATACAGCAGATGATAAGAAAAGTGAATTTAGCTGTCGAGAATGAGTCCATCATACTAGGCTTCCCAAGCTACACCACAGGGGACAGATATGACTGACTGACAGAATGATGGAACCATGTTTGGTGATATTCTGAAACCCTGAAGGATGATATTTGCACCACAGCATCAGAGAAGGCCCAATATTGTCCCAAGTTTCCAAAAGGGGGATGGAAGGGCATCTGCCAAGTGTGCATCAGGGAATTACTTCCATTCTTGACTATGTTATATGAACAATGTTGCATGAAAATTGAGATAAAGAATCAGTAACAACAAATTGTCGATATAACTCCATCAGGAGGAGGACTTGCCAAGTCAATTGTGCTCCTGGGTTTGACAGGGTTCGTAGGATGGCAGATGATGGTGCCCTGCAGATAAACCTAGCTTTTCACCCAACTCTAGAAGACTTTCACACACAAAGAAAAATGGAGACCTGGGCTCCATGGTTGGACTTGAGCTCATGGAAGGGCCCCGTTTAGAGAATCATCTTCAAAGTTTCACATCACAGAACTGATTACTAAGTCAAGTGATCAAGGTGATGGCTCATGAGATGTTTTTGCTTCTCCTTTTGACATTTCAAAAACTCCAGAAATAGAAAATTAATTTCCAATGTATCCTCAGGATAGGGCACCAAGAATCTTGAGGAGACAGCTCTGTAATGGACTGCTAATGGAGAAGGCTGCTTCCTGAGCACTAATGTGCACATCCACCAGAGCCAGGGCTGGACCCACAGGCCTCTGTCTCACTCCCTTCTCCCATTGCCTTTGAAAACCAAAAGGCAGAGACTTGCTCTGGTTGAGCCAAAATCATGACAATGCTGTTATCTACGAAAGAGTTCAACCAGTAAAGTGAGAGGCAAAGGGAGCCAGAAAGCAGAGGGTAGTGAGAGGCAGAGTCAGAATTAAGGGGCAGAATACACTGGAAGACAGAGGGAATGGAGAGACAGGGAACCAGAGGATAGAGGAAACTCAGCCAAGATAACTTCTAGATGGATGTGTGATACTCCACTAAGCTCAAGGTTGAACTGGGGTGAGTTTTTTTCCCCCAATATGTCATTTGGGGAAAATATTAAGGCTGGTGAAAGTCACTGCCCAGTATGGGAGGAGGCAAACACAGCTTTGAGTTCCAACCCCTGAGACATTGCCATTCAAAGGTAGAGAGAGAGAAAATAAGATCTTAGGAAATATAAGGGAAAATAGAATGGAAGTATCAATGAATTCTGAAGGATAAAAGCTCAATTAAATATTTTAATCATAAGAAATATTCTAAGAGGTTAAATGTTAGTAACAAAAGGAAATATAGTGTCCAGATTATCTAAGAATATTGTCATCTATAAGTAAATCCTGTAAGAAAAAGACAACTTGAATTAACACTTAATGAGGCAGAGAAACCCATGAGTTTCCAAGAGGATAAGGAACCACACCAGGAGATTCCTGATTGGTTTAAAAGAGAAGAAAGAATTGTGTGAGCAAAAGTTATATCTCATGCTACAGAAAGAATGGGCAGGAAAAAGTTGATTCACAGCGGCAATTCTTATAAAAGAAACAAAAGCAAAAATGAGTAAGTGGGAATACAAACTCACAGAAGGAAAGGCTACTATAGAAGAAAAGAATCAAAAGTCAATAATGTTTATAGAACATGCAAACAAAGAATGTGACCTCAAAGAAAGCTATGCAGAGACAATTTATGAATTGTAGGTCTCCCAGAAGATGACAACAAAACAAAACAACATAGAAAATTATAATTCAACAAATAATAAAAGAAAATCATCCAGCACTTCTAAACACAGAAAAGTGTTCATCAAAGGAGTTCAGAAACCATTTCCAAAAAGTCCATTTCAGGGAATCACAGAATTTTAAATATAAAAGTGGCCAGATAAGCATGTATATAATGTCTACTATGTGACAGGAAATTTTCTTAGCTCTTTACAAATATTATCTCCTTGATTTTAACCTGAATCTTAAAAAAATAGGCACTTCCATAAGGTGTTTGTTTTTTTTTTATTGGAGGAGGGAAGGCAAGGCAAATGGGGTTGCGACTTGCCCAAGGTTACACAGCTAGTGTGTCAAGTGTCTGAGGCTGGATTTGAACTCAGGTCCTCCTGACTCCAGGGACAGTACGCCACCTAGCAGACCCTACATTGTATAGTGATTTCCTACAAGAATTATGGGACACTTGTCTATCCAGGAGCAATTTTAAAAGTCCCAAGATTTCCTAGAAAGGCTCCAAAACTCAGGATTAGAATGTGTTTTAACCAAACCCACGCAATTATCCAAAATGCTTCTTTCTTAAGGATGGAGAATAGATAAGTAGGATGAGATTGCTGACTCTTCACCTAGAGTCCTAGTTATTGCAGTTAATAACTTTGTTCCTCAATGATGGATCAGACCTACGCTAATCCACTAATTATCAAGCATTTATTATGCATCAAACACATGCCCAATACTGTCCTATGCACTGCGGATGGAATATGGACTAGACATTTCATTTGACTCATAAGATTCTCCCAAAAGAGAAAATTCCTCCTACCACTGCCAGCCAGTACTTTCTCCACAACCCAGAGGCTTAGAGAGTTGCCTTGGAGAGCACTGAGATGTTAAGTGACTTGCCCAGGGTCACACATACAGAATATATCAGATGCAGGACTTGAATACAGATCTTTCTGATCCCAAGGTCACCTCTCTAGTCATCTGTAGGCCATGGGGAAGCAGAATCCAAAATAAAGACCATCCCTGCCCTCAAGAGACCATGCCACACAGGAAAAGACATGGGTATCTATAAGTATCAACAGAATCAACTCAGGAAATTGAGGGGATACAGAAAGGTCTTCTAGAGGAGACAGACTTTGACCTGAGCTCTGGATGTGGACAGAGTGAACTCTAGGCATGGAGGACAACCAATGGGAAAGTGAAAGAGACAGTGCCCTGTCTGAGGGAGAGGAAGGCCAGTTTTACTTGAGAAAAGTGATATGGAATAAGGCAGAAGAGATAAGTGGGAGCCATGTTAAGAAGGCATTTTTCACCAGAAGGCAAGCTCCTTGAAAAATAGGATTAGTTTGTTTTTGAGTCCCCAGGATCTTGTACAAAGTTATGCATGCAGTAGGTTTTTAATAAGTGCTTGATCATTAGACTAAAGTAGAAAAATTTTACAGAAGCCCAAAGAAATAGCTAAGAAAAGCCATCTCCCACTGAAGACTGCAAGCATGAAAAAGGGCAAGCACCATCGATTGGGAAAAGATCAATGTCTACCCCAGGTCTGGTGTGACCAGCTGAGGTTCCTTCCCCTCAAGGTTTGGGACACCCAGCCCTACTCCTTCCTCAGAGACATGCCATAGCTCCAATTTAAGTAATTTTTAAAATGGGCTAACTTAGGGGCTGCTAGGTGGTGCAGTGAATAGAGTACCAGCCCTGGAGTCAGGAGGACCTGAGTTCAAATCTGGTCTCAGACAACACAAAAACTAGCCAAGTGACCTTGGGCAAGTCACTTAATCCCAATTGCTCTACCTCCCCCCCCCACCTCCAAAAAAGAAAAAAAAATGGCCTAACTTACCATAACATTTCCTAGCAGGATAAAAAGGCAAAAGAAGAAGAAGAAAACTTGAGGATTTCTTCAGCAGGGATAAACTGCATTGACAGCTCCCATCTTAGCTTTGTTATAGGTGTGAGCTCTATTTATTCATGCCCGCAGTGTTCAAGTGGGAAAATATCATTGTGAGATTCAAGTTAGAAAGTCAGCGATTCTACCATACCATAATGGAAATTTATTATAATCTGTTTTTATCTGTTCTTTCTCAAAGAATTCTCCAGCCCCTTAATCTGTACCCCATTCTGTGTTTGTTAACACAGTTGCCTGTCTTTCAATTATTTCTGCACAAGACTGCTGCCTAATGCAGAGTAATGAAAAGACAAAAAAGTCACCCACATTCTATTAGATTTCAGCTGAGTTAGACATTTTCAGGCAAAGCTTCCTTCCCAATTTCCCTTCTTTTGATTAACATACACACACGTGCATGTACATACATACAGGCTACCCGGGACCAGAAAACTGCACAGTGGAACTGTGGGAGGTGATTCAGAAGGTCTTTGTGTATTGTAAGAGGGTGAGCAGAACAAAGGGCAGTCCCTCAGGAGCCCTTGTATGAAATCAAATTCAGTGTCCTTGGTGGCCCCCAATTCAGGAAATGAAGCCTCTGTGATTCACTCCTGTCCAACACTCACATATTCATGGTGAATTTAGCCACATTCCTTTTACTGGGCATTTGGCTCTGTAAGTTCTATCAAAAAATATATATGAGTCATTTTTCACAAAATTCTGGAGAGAGTTGGGGAACATTTACTCAAAATCTAATAAAGATTTTAGAGATATTCTCTAACCAAAGACTTAAACCTGGTCATAAATTATGAATGAACTCTAAATGCTTAATAAGAAGGGCCTGGGAAGATGCCATAAAGAAAGATCACCATGATAGCAAGCACAATCATCTTCCAAGGAGGCTGAATGCAGGCAATAACAAGCCTAATTACACACTACAGCTTTAATGAATCTGGGGGTTTAGGGAAGGGTTCCACATATCCCTCCCCCCTCCCCACTCTCATTTGTTTTACATAATCCAGGAGCATGCTAAAATTCCAAATGCCTTCAGACCTTGGTGGGTGAATGTTCACTTATGCTCATACAACCATAGATACAAACATTCACATACAAACACACCTCCATATACACAGGTCTTCCATGGCTTCCAGCAGTGGTCCATTTTATCTTATCCAAGGCTCTGAAGCCAGGCCATCGAAAATGCCCACCTTTCAGCAAATCTCCATTTGTCTTTGGGTCCCAAGCCCCTAGACCTGTTATCTAACATTCTTATCTCATCTTGGCATATGGGAAACACACATCCACACTAGTTCTCATTCAGAGAAAGTACCCAACTAAGGTTGAGAGAGGAGGCAGGAGATGAGCCTGCAGTCATTCAGGACAGACCAAGGGAAGAGAGCAAATTTCTCCAAGAACAGGAATAGGCAGAAGGGTGGTTCTGACAATTGTCCGTGTTCTGGTCACATAGACAAACACAGTTTGGGGGGGGGGGGCGGCTTGCCCTTGACATGAGCAGTATCCAAAGTTTTGGATCATGTCCTATTTTTGTTTTTCTGCCTGGAGTGTTACCATCAGTCATGAAAACAGGCACCAAGAGTCATGGTATCTGCTCCTTTGTACCATGCAGTGGACATTCTCTGCTTCAGTGAAATATCCTTAGAAGCTAATAGTCAGTGATGATGAGAGGGAAGAGGAATGTCCTTGTAACCGAGATCTCTGTATTCAAATCTCATCATTCACATTCAGGGGCCATATAGTAACGGGCAAATCATTTTACTCTGAGAGCTATGGTTTCCTTATTTGGAATAGAGTGATGATCGTTGTCCCTGGAATGACTGGACTCCTGAGATATTGTGAAGATCAAAACAAGTAATTCACATTAAGCATCTTTCAAGGTCCTTGAAGAGCCTCTGGGAAAGCCAGTTCTGATTCTAAGTAGTTTTCCCAAAAATGTACCTTGAGAGCCTCCATTAGTGACTACCATTTTCTGGCAAAAATCCCTGTGGGTTACTACGGGCCTGGCTGAAGACTTTAGAAAACCTCCCTTACCAGGATCCTTTCATTCAGTGCAAGAGCATTAAGTGTCCAAGACTTCAGCCGGCCTCCCTAGAGGTCTCTAGAGCTATTTAACTGGTCAACTTTAACACAAGTCACTCGTTTACCTTTTGCTCTAGTTTCAAGACATGGCTTGGGCAAGACTGTAGTAGCCAGTCAGCCAATAAACATTTATTAAGTACCTACGGTTTACCAGACACTGTTCCAAGCAACAGAGATACAGAGAAATACAAAAGGCAGTGTGGATTCTCCAGGCGCTTAAAGTCTAACGGGAAACAATGTGCAGACATCTACATACAAAGAAGCTGTCTGCAGGATGAGCTGGAAATAGTGTTCTCCCTTCCCAACCACAACTTTGCCTAATGGGAGTTTCAATACATCACAGGTTGGCCTCAGAAGTGAAGTGGGAATTTAGTGGGAGTTTCGTGGAAGCCAGAGATGACACACAAAGACAAGCAGATGGCAGAAAAACATTCAGAAATGCATAGAATATAGGGATAGTATTGTATTATATCAACCTCAGCTTTACAATAAGGTACTGTAAACAACACCTAAAAGAAAAAATTCTAACTTCTCCTCTAGTACAGAGAGCCAAAAATGTATGCAGAATTTTCAGATCCCAGTGCAGGGGGTTGGGGGGGAGCAGTGCTGTGCCCCTGACCCCTACAATGTGGAAGGGGTAAATATATTTGACTGAATGAAGGCATTAAATTTAAGGGGCACCAGGAATGGTTTCCTGGGGAAGTCACAAAACTCAGGAGGGAGAGCTGAATGAGGAGGGAGAGATTCTAGATGTGGGAGACAGTCAGTAAAAATGTGGAGAGTAGAGAATGAGTGTCTTGTTGTATGAATAGCAAGAAGAATAGTGTCAATCAATCATAGAGTATGGAAGCTATGGAAGGTACAGGAAGCCTAAAAAGATAGCTTGGGAAGAGGTGCTTTCACCTTTTTGGATCAGTTTGTTTATTCCATTTGGGTCTGCAACTTGTCCTGTGGAAGGGCCCTCTACCAAGGCAGGTCATCACTGTCTCTGCAGGCTTTGAGAGCTGCTGGGGCTCTGAATTGCCAGGAGTCACAGTCAATGTATACCAGGGGTGAAATTTGAACCCAGATTTTCCTGCTTTCTAGAGAGGAGTTCCATCCAGAATGGCAACCTCTAGGTCCTTTCACACATTAATGATTTTGACAATAGCTACCGTTGTCTTGGACTCACAAACCATCTGTCACAACCCTCCTCTCCAGGAGCCATGGTTGCAGACACTGAAAAGCTATAGAGCCTTCAGGGGGCCCTCGGGATGGGGAAGAAATTTGAATCTGTGCCAAATGAGGCACAAATGATGTAAGTGGACAGATTTACCTAGTTCAAAGATGGCCATCAATGAGAGACAGAGACAGAGACAGAGACAGAGAGACAGAGACAGAGACAGAGAGAGAGGCAGAGACAGAGTGAGAGACAGAGAGAGAAAGAGACAGACAGACAGACAGAGAGAGATTTGCCTTATTCGATTTGGCCCCAAAGGATAGAACTAGGAGAAGTAACCAAGGGGCTAATTTAGACTTTATGTCAGAAAAACAAATCAAGAAGCAGCAAAATCTTGTGACAATCCAGGTTATCCCAGACTGAGTTTGGCAGACTAGAGTAGTGCTCACTTACCTTTCTTTTAAATTCTTCAAGCAGGGATGGAGAATCAATCACCAGGTATATTATAAAAGAGAACCTTTTTTTTTTCCCTGTTTGGTTTGAACTACATGGTCACTGAGGTACCTTCCAACTCCCAACTTACATGGTTCAATAGAATAAAATATAATTTGCTTTGCTTGCTGTTTAGAGGCTTTCACGGTCTAGCTCTACGCCACATTTCCTGGTGATTCAGATCCTAGCCTCCACTCCAACCAAATTGGTTAACACGCTCTTCTCTGTACACGTAACTTTGTATAAGTTGTCTGCCACACTTGGAATGCTGTTCTTCCTCACTTTGGCCTCTTTGAACTCTTAACTCCCCCTAAGATAACATATGTGCCATCTCAGGCAGGAAACCTTTTCTGACTTGCCAGTTGTTAATATCCTGGGCCAAATTCTGTCGTATTTATTTATCTCTACATATTTTATTCCCCTAGGAAAACGGAAGCTCTTTGAGGGAAAGAATCTATTACATGCAAATGAGATGATGTATGTAAATGTTTTTTAAATTCTTGGAGTGTTATGGAAATTCAAGGTATGCGTGGGCCCACATCTGACTGCATCCTGAGCCCTTTGGCACAGTGACAGGCACACAGCATGCACTCTACAATGCTTCTTGGGAGATGTGTTTTCTTTAAGCTGTTACCACTGGCCATCTCAAAGAGTTCATTTTGTGTGTCACTTTGGGGAAATATTTAACAACTGCATTAAATGATAGTTATTAGCAGGTTAAAGAAGAATGGGGGAAATTGTTTTTGAATCCTGCAGCTGAGCCTTGATTGACTGCCTTTCTGAATGCTAGAGATTAAAGCTCCCATGTTATCAGTGGGGGCAGGGGCAGTCAGGGAGCACAGGATTTCATGCTATCCCATGCCCCTCCCCCAGTCTTCTTCAGAAAAATAAAGGCCTCCCAACCATGACCATTTATTTGGGGAGAGCAGTTCAGCTGCTACTGCTCATCCACCCCCTTCCTCCAGCACATAATGCCCTGTTCGTCTGTGGATTACACACTATTTATGCCTCCTGTAGCTTTGCCAACTCCTGCTTCTTTACAAGGCTTACTCCTGCTGCTCAGGGGAAAATAGACTGGAACAATCCTCTTTGGGAGCTGGATCGGCTGTCCCTGGGTGAATACACTGCCCTCCTAGAGCTGTAATGATCCTGGTGATCCCTGAACATCAGAGAGAAGCTCAGAAGGATACAACTGCTCAGAGAGCTCCCATCGAGATTTGCTTCAGAGGTGGGGGCCAACCTGGCCTTCTGTGTCATCCAACAGACACCATTCTGCTTCCTGACTTCTCAGAGGCCCCAGAGGCTAGGGAAGCAGCTCGAAATTCAGGGGGACTGCAAGGCCCAATGAGGCTGGTCCTTTGTTATTCTATTTTCAAAATCAATGTGCCAGTGAATCCTGATTTATCAGGACATTTCCTAGAAAGACTGTTTTTTAGTTCACTTCTTGCTATTTATTCCACACTTCTGAAAACATAGCATGTTCTTCTAAGTCTACATTCATGATTAGAGCTGTAGAGTTAGAGAACAGGGTAGGTGACTCAGGATCTGCCATGAGACAGACATTGAAGGAGTTTATCATCCGGATTGGGATAGAACCAAAGACAGAAAATTGTGAGGGGAGGTAGGTGGTTCAGTGAATAAAGTACTGAAACTGGAGTCAGTAAAACTCATTTCCTTGGTCTCAAATTTAGCCTCAGATACTTCTTAGTTGTTTGACCCTAAGCAAGTCACTTAACCCTGTTTGCTTTAGTTTCCTCATCTGTAATATGAGTGAGAGAAGGAAATGGCAAAATACTCTAGTATCATTGCCAAAAAATCCACAAATGGGGCCCAAAAGAGTCATGTATGACTGAAAATGACTGAATAAAAACAGTAATGGAAAATTGTCATCATACTATTATATTGGGGGAGAGGTGGAGGGGGAGGATGTAGAGAAGAAATTATGCATCCTTTGGCAGATAAATGGTGCTAATGTTCTCAGAAGCAAAAGAGACCCATGAGTTTAAAAGATAAGAAAGCAGATCAATGAATTGGGCATGCAACTGAAAAAAACTAGAAAAAGAACAAAATAAAAATCTCCAATTAAACAGCAAATTGGAAATCCTGAAAAATCAAAGGAGAGATTAATAAAATTGAAAGAAAGCCATTGAAGCAATAAATAAATTTAGGAGCTGGTTTTATTTTTTTAATAATAAAATAAACAAACCATATGGTTAATTTGATCTTAAAAAGAAAGAAAACATAAATACCAGTATCAAAAATGAAAAGGGTGAATGAACTACTGTAATAGGAATGTAAATTTTGAAGATCTTCCCTGCCCCTAGGCTAAAGTGCACCTGGAGCCTGGGGTGGGAGGCTTGCTTTTCAGTAGATACTTCTTGATTGGCCAGTGGGTCAATAAGGTTGTTACATTCTCTGAGCCAGGAGAAGGCTATATAAGCCCTGATGTGTAGCTTTGTTTTGGGGCTCACTTTGAGAAGTGCTCCGTGATTTGATCAGATGAAACTCTGGGAAGCTGTTGTTGAGAGTCCCCCGGCTTTGTAAAACCCAGATGTTGATTTGGTATGGATGTAATGGTTGGACAATTTGGAAACTGTCTACTTGATCTTTTTCTCTGTCTTGATAATTCTGTCTGTATATTCTGAAGTTCAGGGTGCTGACCTTTTTCCCTTGAACTAAGTAAATGATACATATTTGACTGATTAAAGTAAGCTTGTTAACCCATTTTGAGTTGCTTTCCTTTATCAAAGCAGATCTAAGAACCTGTGTTGGCAGCCACCCTGGGGATGCTGGGGTACTTGCTGCTACAACCACCAATGAAGATGAAAGTAAAGTGATTATTAGAAGTGATTTTGCCCAGTTATATGGCAATAAACCTAACAATTTAAGTGAAATAGATGAACATTTACAAAAATATAAATTGCTCAAATTAACAGAAGAGGAAATAGAATACTAAAACACCCCTATCTTACAAAAAGAAATTGAACAAGGTATAAATGAGCCCCTTAAGAAAAAAAAATGCCCAGCACCAAATGGATTTACAAGTAATTTATACCAAACATTTGAATAATGATTAATTCCAATGTTAAATTGAAAAATATGCAAAGAAGTTCCACCAAATTCCTTTTACGATAGAAATGTGGTGCTGATAACTAAGCTGGGAAGAGCAAAAACAGAGAAATAAAACTATAGATCAGTTTCCCTATTGAACATTGTTGAAAACATTTTAAATAAAATACTAGAAATGACATTACAACAATATTTCTCAAAGATCATTTGCAAAGACCAGGTACAATTTATAAGAGGAATGCAGGTCTGGTTCAATATAAGGAAAATTATAAGCAAAATTGAGCATACCAATGACAAAGCAAGCAAAATTCATATGATCACCTCAATAGATGGCAGAAAAAGGTTTTGACAAAATACAACACTCATTCCTATTAAAAAAACAGTTAAAAACAAAGGAATAAATGGAGCTTTCCTTAAAATGATAAGTAGTATCTATCTAAAATCATCAACAAGCATTATTTAATGGGGATAAGCTAGAAGTCTTCCCAATAAGATCATGAGTGAATCAAGGATGCCCATTATCAACACTATTGTTCAATATTGTACTATAAATGCTAGCTATAGCAATAAGAGAAGAAAAAGAAACATAAGGAATTAGAATAAACAATGAGGAAATAAAACTAATTCTTTGCAAACAATATGATGATATACTTAGAGACTCCTAAAGAATAAACAAACAAAAAAAAACTACTGGAAACTATTTTTTTCACTACAGCAAATATTGAAGGATAGAAGATAAACCCACTGAAATTATCAGCATTTCTATATGTTACCAACAAAGTTCCACAGGAAAAGATAAAAAGAAAACTTATATTTAAAATAACTGTGGACAATATAAAATACTTGTAAATCTACCTGCCAAGACAAATTCAAGAACTATAATAAACAAAATTGCAAAGCAATTTTCACACAAATAAAATCGGATGTAAACAATTAATAAAGTATTAATTGCTCATGGGTAGGCTGAACCAATATAATAAAAAATGACAATTCTATCTACATTAATTTTACTTAGTGCCAAACCAATCGAATTACCAAAAAAAAAATTAGAAAACTAGAGAAAATAATATTTTTTTTAAAAAAAGGTCAAGAATAAATGAAAAGGAAATCTATTAAAAAAAATGAGGAAAGGCAGACTAGTCATACCAGATTCCAAACTGTATTACAAAGTGGTAATAATCAAAACAATCTGTTACTGGATAAGGTATGAAGTACTAGACCAGGGCAATATACGAGGTACACAATACATAATAGTAAATGACTATAGTAAGTCAGTGTTTGAAAGACCTAAAAATTCAAGCTTTTGAAACAAAAAGTCACCATATGGCAAAAAATTGCTTAGAAAATTATAAAGCAGTTTGGCAGAAACTAGGTAAAACCACCATCTCACACTGTATCCCAAGATAAGATAAAAATAGGCTCATGATTTAGACAAAAAGGTGATATAAGCAAATTAGGGAACCATAGAAAATTTTACCTGTCTTATCTATGCATAAGGGAAGAACTTAAGACCATTATGAGATGTAAAGAAAGCATTATGGGATGTAAAATGAAAAATTTTGATCACATGAAATTTAAAAATGTTTTGGAGAAAAAAACAACAATAACAAAGTCAAGATTAGAAAAAAAACAGAAATTTAAGGAGTGAAAAATACAGCAAGTCTCTCTTTTAAAGGTCTTCTCAAATACATAGAAAACTGAATCAAGTTTATAAGATATGAGTCATTCCCTAATTTATAAATGATCAAAAGATATTAATGGGCAGGTTTCAGATAAGAAATCAAAGCTATCTATAGTCATATGAAAAAAAAACATCCCAAATCACTATTGATTAGAAAAATGCAAATTAAAAAAACTCCGAGGCAACACTTCATATTTATGGGATTGGATAATATGACAAATAAAAAGGAAAATGACAAATGCTAGAAGAGAAGAGGGAAAATTAAGACAATGAATTGTTGGTGGAATTGTGAATAATTAGCCCATTCTGGAGAGTAATTTGGAACTGTGCCCAAAATTTGCATACCCTTTGATCCAGCTATACCATTATTGAGTCTTTATTCCTAAAACATTTTTTAAAAAAGTATTTATAGCAATTCTTTTCATGGTGGCAAAGAATTAGAAATCAAAGGGTACCCATTAATTGAGGAATGGCTGAATAAGTTGTGGGATATGATGGTGATGGACTATTATTGTGGGTTAAGAAATGATCTGCATGGTGTTTTCAGAAAACTGGGAAGATTTATATGAACTTATGCAAAGTGAAGGGAGCAGGACCAAGAGAATATTTTACACAGTAACAACAATATTGGATGATGATCAACTGTGAAAGATTTAACTATTTTCAGAAAACAATGATCTAAGACAATGCTGAAGAACTTAAGATGAAAAATGCTATCTACCTCCAATGAAAGAACTGAGGGAGTCTGAATACAGATTGAAGCACATTTTTCTTGACTTTCTTTATTTTCCCTGTTTGTTGTTGTTTTGGTTTGTATTTTTTTGCAACATGACTAATAAGGAAATGTTTTGCATGACTGCATATGTATAATCAATACCAAATTGCTTGCCTTCTCAAGAAGGGTTTAAGGGAGAGTGATGGAGATGATTTGGAATTCAAATTTTATTTTTTAAATGAATGTTAATTTTTTACATATAATTGAGAAAAATAAAATTATAAAAGAAGATATGAGAGAATTTTGTCCCTATATTCCTTCAAGAAAATGTGGTCTCTACTGTATTTCTCACCTTATGTGTGGTTTGTCCTTCGTTCTCTAAGAGGACCATGACATAAGGGAGATGGGGACATGACTTGCAGTTGACTTTGATTTGAGTGACGGAGGGCTATGCGAAGTCACCAGCCTCACTTTCTCCTCCACAGCCATCTGGGTGCAGTGGCCAGATAGCAGCCAAGAAGATTAGAGATGCCCCAAGATGCATCAGGAGATCTTGGCCCTTCTAAGCTAAGGTCCTTTTGAGTGAGGCAATGCCCATTCACTGAATAGGCCTCTTTAAGAACGGTATCAAGTGATGGCCCTTTTAAAAAAAATCAAACTGGGAGGGGAAGATCCTCAGGGTTGCTGGTCAAAAAAGAAACTTGTTTCTATTGGGAGAAGGAAGAGTACCCAAGACAGAATCATAAGGGACACCTATGATTAGAGAGTAGGAAAAAGAACAGTTAACCCCCCAAAATGCTAAACCAAACATGGGATAATTGCCATTTTCATTTGTGTTCATAGAGCAGTAAAACTGACTCAACCTACTGAATTTCAAGCTTCCTGTCCAGTCCCTTTGTGTCTCATGAGAATCAATCAGTATGCAGATCACTTTTTTACTAACATAGAAGTTTGCTCTTATCTATACCTTTCTATGTGTATGTATATGTGTATATATATGTATATACACATTATACAAGCACATATATATTTCTCACCTTCTACCTCTTCCTATAAAAATATGTGTTTCTAATGATCTTTTCTCACCAGGAAACTAGAGATGTATGGCATTACTGGGTGCAACATTAGAAAGATACTTACAAAGGAATGACAAAATGAATTTCTCACATATTATGGAGAAAGTATTCACATGATGCCGGAGGTGCTTCATTCTCCATGAATATCCAAAATATATGTGTGAATGTACTTTCTCCAACTTAGACCATAGAGCACAAAAGGAGTAAACACAACCAGGGAAGAAAAATTCATTGGAAATTGTCTTATGTGAAAATTGATTTTATTTTTAATTTAGGGAATAAAACAAGCATTTCTATAACATAGTACGATAAAAAGGCTATTGCACATAACACTATAAATCTATTCTGCATAGCTTGTTATTCTTCTCAAATATACAAAAAAAATTGTCATGTAAGTTTCTTTTTATCTTCCTTACCCTCACACCCTAGAAATGACCGCAACTAGACACAAATAGGCATGTATGTATGTATGTATGTGTATATATGATCTAGATACACACATGTATACATACATATATTTATGTGTGTATGTAAAATTATTTTATACATAATTTTAGTTATCAGTTCTTTCTCTGGATGTAAACAATATCTTTCTTCATATGTCCTTTATAGTTAACTTGGCTATTTTTAATATTCAAAATAATATTCACTCAAACTTATTATTTGAACAACATTACAGTTACTGTATACAGAATTGTATTGGTTCTGCTCATTTCACTCTTTGTTATTCCATGCAAGTCTTTCCAAGTTTTTTTTGAAATCACTGAGCTCATCATTTCTTATTGTCTTTTTTAAAACAAAAATCACCAAAAAAAATTTAAACCTGGAAGAGTAATTGGCTCTGACTTTTGAGCACCTTTTTTTAAAATTATTCTCAGATGAAGTAAGTTTACTTTCTAAGAAAATGGATCCCAAGGTTTATGATAATGGCAGTCCCTTTTTAGGGGTCTCCTGTCACATTTGAGATTCTTCCTTGAAAGATCCCTAAATGGAGCCCACTGAAGGTTAAGCCAAAAGGAGAGAAGGAAAAGGTATCATTATTTAGGTGTTCTTATGCTAGTAGCAGGACAATTAAGGCTTGCTCACCAACAGCATATTTTCCACTTTCATAAAAGATATCCTTTTAAGTTAAAAAACAAATAGCAAAAAATTCCATTGGATAGCCATTTTCTTTAAATCATCTAGGATCAGCTGGGTGGCACAATGGATAGAGAGTTGACCCTGAAGTCAGGAAGACTCATCCTTGTGAGTTCAAATCTGGCCTCACACACTTACTAGCTGTGCAAACCTGGGCAAATCACTTAATGCTGTTTGCCTCAGTTTCCTCATCTATCAAATGATAAAGAAAAGGAAATGATCAACCACTCTAGTATCTTTGCCAAGAAAACACCAAATGGGGTCATGAAGAGTTGGGCATGACTAAAACAACTGAACAACAGCTACAACTAAATTATCAAGTGAAATATGGCCTTGATTTAATTGTTTCAAGAGCTCAACACTACCCAGAATCCTCAATAGCATTCAAGCAAAGCTGATACCAATCTATATAATCATAAACAAAAAATAGATGAAAACATGTACTAAATTATTGCAAGCAATTGGACAAGTCAACTATCATGTAGGGAGATAACAAACAGCAGATAAATTTATGATAGCTATACATATCTTTTACAACTCATGAAGGAGGATAAGGTTGTTCAAAGATATCATTAAGGTATTACTGGTTGTGTTTGATTTTTATCTATATTGGGGAAGAGGCAAGGCTTAGAAAAAGAAGGACGCTACTTCTCTGAATGAATAGGATGAAGTTAGAAAACAGGGAGAAAGTAGGGGTGGCTTTTTGGGCATATGTTTTATCTACTAAGGATAATAATATTTAGCCATAATTGATAGATAAAAATAACATAATGACACAGATTTCAAGAGGGAAGAAAGTTTTTAAAAATAGTTAGTTGTCCTTAATGAGTTTATTTCAATGGGCTGAGGTGACCTACAATTTAATATGCATTAAAATAATTAGTAGATTTGATTGCTGGGTCACCATTATTTTAGAGACCAAGGAAAGTAAGATACATACTACAGTTCTAAATAATTGCAAATATAGTTCCATTTTTCAAAAAGAAAAGGATTAAAGAAGAGTTTACAAGCAATTAGCCAGGGAGTTTCATTTTGTTCCTGACTCAATAATCAAATGTATTAACTAAGGGAGAGTTATTGTGTGAGTATAATACATATATTATGTATATATGTTTAGATAGAGAGATGTAGATGTATGTGTATCTGTGTATGTATGTTTGTATGTATGTATGTATAAAATAAAGGAATAATCACAAATGACCTGTATAGATTCATAAAGAAAGAGTCACTCCAATCTAACCTTACTTCTTATTTTTACACAGTTACTAAGGAGACTGATAAGGTAGGAAAATACTCTAAAATCTATCTGTATTTTAGCAAAATAATTTGGCAAAAATCTCAAATTGAATGGTTGTGGACAAGATGGAGAGATAAGAGAAAAATGATAGTTATTGGCACACAAATTGTTTAAATGACTGAACACAAACAATAATCATCAATGGTTCTATGTCAACTTTGAAGGAAATAATTAGTAGTGTTTCAACTACCTGTAACATTTAACCTTTTTTTTTCGATAGCTTGGATAAAAACAGTGATTATATGTTTATAAAATTTTGGGGTGACCTATTTATTTCCAAAAATATTTTGATAGAATTGTTCCAAATTTGATACGATTAATTTAATAAAAATAAATGTCAAGTCTTACACAAAATCTAAAAGAAAAACACCTAGCAAGGGAAAGGTGTAACTAGGCAGCAATTTGAAAAAGATCTGGGAGTTTCAGTAAAAAACAATCTCAAAATGAATTAATGGCAGTCAAAAAAAAAGTTAATGTCACCTTAGACATCATGAAGCACAGAGTCTTTAAAACATTGAGAAATAAATCAGTCTGATAACCCCAATTGCCAACCATCGTTTTAGAGGACCAATGATGAATAATAAAACTCCATCTCTGAAATAAAGACAATAGACTCAAGATAAAGAAAATGACAATTTTAGATGGTACAAATTTAAGAGTTTGTTTTTGTTTGACTATGAACATTTGTTACAAGAGTTTTGCTTTTGTTTATTTTTCTGCAGTGAGAAGGGAGGTGGGAGGGAGAGAAAATCAGATGTCATTGCTTAAAAATGTACATTTTTTAAAAGAGAAACACGGTGCCCAAGATGTGAGAGGCAACAACATCTCTATATTCTGCCTGGTCAGACCATATCTGGTCTGCGTTCAGTTATATTCACTATGTTTCATGAATAGCATCAATAAGCCAAATAGTATTCAGAAGAAGACATATAGAATATGAAAGGCTTTTAGTATCTTTCATGTGAGAATCAGTGGAAGGACTTGAAGGTGTTTGCTAAGCTTGAATAAAAGAAGACAAATGACCTCCCCCTCTCTGCCTTGTGGAGAGACAAGATTATATAATGAATTAGTAGTGTCATTTTTTTAACCTGCAAAATGGGCATAATTCTATAAGCACTATCAACTTCGCAGGGTGGTTGTAACGATAAGATGAGACCCAGAGAGAGTGTCATACTGGTAAAGAGCTTTGCAAAAGAAGAGTTCCATGCCAAGTTGTGATTATTTAGAGATAATGTTGTGCTTGGGTGGTCTATGTTTTTCTTCCTTG
This sequence comes from Petaurus breviceps papuanus, assembly GCF_028583685.1. Lineage (NCBI taxonomy): Eukaryota > Metazoa > Chordata > Mammalia > Diprotodontia > Petauridae > Petaurus > Petaurus breviceps. Next base: position 7,220,322 of record NW_027185872.1, on the reverse strand, counting down.
GGGTGTTAACCAGAGAGACAAAATCACATCAAAGAACTGAAGCACTGACATGTTGTTGTGCATAATCATCCTGCTGCAAATGTGAGGTGGCTTTGTCTAAGAGAACTGAGGCGCTAACCATGGTCCTGATTCTATGATTGGGTTGCTGTGTTTGTCCTTTTTCGAAGAGGACCATAGCATCAGGGAAATGGTGACATGACCTGCAGGTGACTTTGATTTGAGGTAGGGAGGGTAGGCTCTGGAGTTCCGTGATATTCCTTTTATCATGAAGAAAAAATATTAGTTATTGCTTATATAAATATTACTACATTATGAAAATCCATCCTTAGATTGATACCATTCAGGAACTGGGATGTGATTAGCTCCTGGACCACAATGATGAACAGTACAATTTACTATGCCTGAAACACGAAATCTTGCTTTCGTCCAGAGATCCCAAAGTAAACAGAAATTACACCAATTACTGAAAACAATAGAAATATGTTGCTACAAGACATTGTCACAATATTTTATTTTTCCTAATGATAGAAATCAATTAGCATGACCACAGAATATGACAATACTTAGCATAAGGCATGGCTCTATGTAACTTAGACTATTAAGGAATGTTGTAACACACCCTACTTGATGAAAATTATCATTACTCAATGGGATCCTTTCAATTATCATCCCCTTCAAATATGTTTCACTGAAAACCCTTCTCTATTTCCTAGAAATGATGCCTTGTCCATTGACTGACTGTGTAACTCGGAACAATTTCTTTAGTCACTCTAGGTCTCCACTTCCTCAGGTGAAAGATAAAGGGATTGAAAAAGATTCATGAAAATAATCATTTGAATTTGATCATTTAAAAACAATTTCTGCATTTATATAACGCTGCAACATTTGCAAAACATTTCATACATATTAATTCATTTGTTTCCTTTCAACTCAAATCAACTTGTTTCCAAGCTATATTTTGCTTCCCTCTGTCCTATTTAAAAGGTTGCCCGTTTTTTCTAGTCACATTATCTTCTGATACCACAGAGAAATGTTGACATGGGAATACAGATAGAAGAGAATGTAAAACTTATGAAATTGCAGACTCAAAATTCAGCTAAAATTCTCTCCACTGTAACATTGCCTTTTATTGGCCTAAGGTAGAAACCAGAAAAAAATATTTCACATGCCCAAGGCTATTTTTTTGGCAAAGAGTAGCAGAGGGTTCTTAAATGATCTCTTCAGTGGTTCCACACAGACCTTAATATCTTTCATTCCAATGATTTTTAGAGGCTTTTATCTTTTCACAAAGTAATAAAATAAATCAAATGTTTGGGTGTCCAGGGAGACTGATCTATGTGATCAAAGTCACATGATTGTCCCAAAGGGTGATTTGATGCCATACTTCTAATGCAGCTCCATTAAAATTCTTTGCTCTACCTAATAAGAAGTAATAAGGTGGTCTATTTTGATTTTACTTTCTCTCCTTTCTTCTCCCTAGTCTTCAGTAGAAAACAGTGGCCAAAGGGCAGACTTTTCCTTTACAAACAGCCAATGAGAAATGCCGAATCTCAAGCAATGAACTCTGGAAATGCCCTGTTGTATATAATGAGGGATTAGATTAGATGATCAGCAAAGCCCCTTCTGCTCTGAACCCCATTATCCTGTAATCCTGAAGCACCAAGGTCACGTTTCACATTCCCTTTCTTTCCACTTGGTCTTCTTATTACAACCTGTTCCAGTTACAGCAAAATCTTGTGATTATTCAGGCATTTAGGGACCAGCACAGAACCATATTCTAGGCTAAACTATACTGAGACACATAGTAATTCCAACACAGTATACACAAAAATTAGGGTTAAAATGCTTCATTGGTAATTTTTATTATTAACAAAACTGTCCCATCTAAATCATCTCTTGGTTTCCTCACTTATAGTAAAGAAGACAATTCATCAAGACAAACTAATATATCATCAATGGTTGAAAATGCATGCAGTATTCTGTACCAGGCATCTCGCTTCCTAGAGGAATGATAGGCATTAGGAAAATTAACTTGACTTTATGAGAGGGACTGTGAGAGGGAAAATGTAAGCTATTGCAGTTTTGGTGGATCTGGGCATTGGACCAAATGCCCATTCTTGAAAACAATTTGCCATTACAAGCGAGAGGTCATCAATTGTTCATACCTTCAATGGCACCAAATGACTACAGGACTGATAGATATCCTATTGAGGTCCAGGACAAAACAGGTGTTACCCCATTTGCCAAAATATCCATAGTAGTCTTTTGGTAGTAGCATGGAATTAGAACATTTGCTTACTGATTGATGAGATGGATGAAGTATGGCATATGAAGGTCATGGTAGATTATTTCAACATAATAAAGATAATTATGAGAAACTCACAGAAATATAGGAAGGCATATGTGATCTTAAGGAAGATAAAGTAAACATAACCAGGGAAGGGTATACAGATGACGACGATACTTTAATTGAAAATAAAGTCAATTCTAGATTAATCTCAATGACCAAAATAGATTTCAGAGAAAAGAAGAGAAATCATATCCTCCCTTTCAACAGAGGGGTGGATGACTGCAGATGTAAAATGTAGAATCTAGTCTCTGGAGCAATGATTTTGTCAGTTGAATTTTATTCAATATTTTCTTTGTTGCAGGTGATGTCCCAGGGAAGTCACATTTAAGGAGGTGGAGTATGTTGCAAAATGATTCTGATATTTTGAAAAATCATAAATACAAGTTATTAACTGGGGTAGAAAAGTAAGACTTGACTGACAGTGTGGTCAAAACTGTGGCTGAGCAAGATCCTTTGTTGACTCTACTGAACTCACCTTCTTAAAATTTCCATTCCCTCCATGCCTGTTCATTTTACCTCTTTTCTGAATACAGCTTTTGAGAATCAATTGACACAATCCATTCTGTATATAATAGACCAAACCTCTAGCCTTCAAAAGAGCAAAATGGTCTTTTCTGATTTCTTCTTTTGTAATTTGAATTTGTATATTTTATGCTTTGGAAATATGATTAGAATGGAACATAACTTATAACAATACCCCAGAGTCTTAATGCCAAGAAAAGAATCCCAGGCTTCACCTGCTCTGTTCATTTTTCCACTTTTCTTCCAGAAATTGTTTCTGTCAATTTTAATTTCCTTTGCATTGAGTGGAAAGGGGATGGATGCAGACAGTTTTCTCCAACAGCAAATCAGAATGGAAGATGAAGAAATGTGTTCTATAGTGGCAAGTTCCCCAGGAGCTCTGTTGTCTGAATTTGTGACAGAGAGATAAGCATGGAAAACCATAGATGGAGGAGGAATGGGGACTTTTGGACTAGAAAAGATTCTTAGAGATGGCCAAGAAGATTGGAACAAAAACAGTAAGTCAATATACAAGATGTACCTACTGTGTGCCAGAAACTTTGCTAACTGGTAGGAACACACACACACACACACACAAGACAGTCCTTATTCTCAAGAAGCTTACAATCTAATGGGAAGAAAACAATGCACAAAAGTGGAAATGGGGTTCCCTGGAACAGGAGCAACTTGTCAAAGTGCTTAGGACTGCAACAAGATTGGAAATGAAGAGACAGTTGACCCTCCTTATATGGTGGTTCTGTGAGAAGCTCAGAATTCCCACCCTCTCTAATCAAAGTGAGGGCCTGAGACTCAGGTAATTCCTGATAAGGTGAGTTCCAGAGTTGATCTTGAAGGATAAGGAGGTTCCTGAGGCATGATGGGAGTGCAAAGGAGTGCAGTCAGCTGGGAAATGGATCTGGGAGGAAGAAAAGGAGGAAAAGGCATCTATTAAGGGATTGGTATGCATGAGAGGATTAACATCAAGGAAGATTTGGGATCCACTGACTCTTTCAGTTATAGAGCCTTAATAGCTTAAAGAAAGCAATAAATTGGGTAGTATTTTAGACCGAGAACTTCTTAGTGTTTAGAGCTGCAGTGACTCACATAGGAAGGAACAAAGCTGTTCTCTGACTTTTCTGTGCCTTTCCATTGTTGCATGTAAATTACCAAAGCAGTCAAAGGGTGGGTTTTTGGTTTGGTCCCATCCCTTTGCTGCAATTAAAAAGCAGGGGCTCTCAGAAACATGAGGGATAACAACAACAACAAAAAAATCCTCACTCTGGGAATGATATGGAACTGAGGAAAGAAGACCAATTAGAATACCACAAACCAGGCCTTTTGGCCCCTTAGTTAATGGAATGCTCACATTGTAAGAATCACTCAGAGAAATCCTTTGCTAACTCTCTTTAATTTTTTTTTTCAAGAATGGCAAAGGGTTATTTCATTTTGTTATTTGGTCTCAATAGATGTGTGCATGTTTGTTTGAAGTGGAAATAAAGAACAGGTTTGGGAAAAAATAGATCTTGGGAATTCTCTATTAGTATGTTTTCTGTTGATGTACAAGGCTATCTGACATATTTAAGATGTCTCACACATTTAAGTATGATTTAGTAAGTATCTAACCAAACTCCCATGAAAATAGAAGCAAATAAGCCCACTGGACGGGAAGGATTCAACAAAGACTAAGGTTCTATGTGAATCAGAGATCCACCGTAGGCCATAGTGATGGGTGTCCAGTGGACCATAGAGATTTGTCCATGAAGAATGTACAAAAAGATATTTTCTGAGAGCTTCCCATCCAATCACATGGAGGAATGGGTTGAGACTAGTTGCTATATACCATATATTTTATTTTCCTTTAGAGCATTGCAAAAGGAAGATTGTTTTGAGCTGTCTTGATAGCAGCAGTGGGGAGGAGTGGCTGTTTGCTACCTACCTGTCCAATGGAGGTCACACATGCACCTCATTAATTTTGTACTTGAAATTTGATTCCAACATGCCTAGGGATATGTGTGTGCATGTGTGGGTAAGAGAAGACTACATACCAGGCTAAGGAGACTGCTTTTTTTTACCCTGTGTTCTTTCTATACCTTTGCACTAAATCTCTTTCCTTAAATCTAATGTAGCCTGGCTGATGCATAGTTTTAAAAGTTCATAACAATTTGGCTTTATGAAAAACAGTACTGGATGCCAAGTCCTTCAAAGTTACCACCAAGAATCCTGAGAATGAATGAAAACCACCGTCTAGAGACCCAGTCTACTGATGCAAATTTGGGGGTATGAACATGGCAGTCACTGCTCCAAGATGGATTTTCCCTGACCTCTGTATTTAATCTTCTCTTCCTGCACTTTTGTCCAGACTACATCCCCCACTTCCATGTCTGGAACTCATTCCTTTCTTCTGTCTACCCCTTAGAGTCCCTTAGCAACTTCATGCATTAACACAGGTACCCCCACTAGGAAGTTTTTCCTAATCACCCAATTTAATCCCTCTTGAAATTATTTGATAGGATCCTAACTGGAAGGGACTTCAAAGGTTTTCTAACCTAAGTAAGTCCTCTATTTTGTAGGTGAGAAAATGAAGAATACAATACTTGGGTGATTTGCCAAAGCTACACAACTAGTATCAGTTGTAGAATTTGAACTAGGGTTCTATGATTCTAGAACCACTAGTCATTCCATTGTGCAATTCTATCTTCCTTGCATATCTTCTCTTTACTTATGCATTTACATAACACATCCACAGTAGAAAGGATCTTCCTTGAAGGCAGGGGCTGTCATTCATTTGGGGCCATATATAGATTTTGTTGAGCATCATTCTTTGCATATAGTGGGTGAGAAGAATATATGGCAGTTGAAATGAATGGCATGCAGAAGATGGCAGAGGAACTGAATGGCAAGGACTGGTCACATGGTGTTTGACTAAGTGTTTGACTGGAGACATTTCTATTAAACCTTGCCTTATGTGCTTCTTTGTTGCTGAGCAATGAAGGACTCACTTTGGTAGAGACACTCATAAATACATTTGGGAGGGTCCAAGGGTAAGGTGGCTTTTAGGAATAAGGCTGTATTGCTATAAACAATACCCAGGGCTCACAAGTGTGATAGTAATGGCAATTAAAGATTCCCCTGTATTGGCTTGCTTTTCAAATTGATTGTGTTAAAACCCAGAGCTTGTTAATCCCACCTGTGGGATGGACTTGTTGATGTGAAAAGAAAGTCCTGAACTGGGAGGAGCTGGTGACATAGATTTGGAGAGACAAGAGAGAGGCAGAAGAACTTTTTTTTTTTGGAAGCAGCACCTCGTGAAGAGAGAGAGACTAAGAGAATTGCTGGTGGCCACTTTGAATTGCCCTGGACTTTTGAGACCTGCCCCCTGAGCTGCCAAGGACTGAGGAGACATGGCTGTTTTGCTGGTACTTTGTCTGTCTGTTTTGATGTTGTTTTGCCAGATTTGTCCACTGGTGAAAGACTGTCCTGTTGAAGAAGTCCTGGAACCTGGCTGTTGGCTAAGAAGCCCTGAGACTGTCCTGCAGACAGAGAGTGAATACTGTCCACTGGTGAAGGACAGTGCTGTTGTTGCAGGGGTCTGGAGACTGTCCTGCAGACAGAATGAATACTGTACACTGGTGAAGGACAGTGCTGTTGTTGCAGGGGTCTGGGAGCCTTTCTGTTGGTTCAGAAGCCCTGAAGAAGGATTTTCTTGTTGTATGTTTACAGAAATCCTGGGAGAGGGCTTTGCTAATGTGTTCAGGGGTTCTAGGACTGTTCTGCAGACAGAGGATGAATTAGTGGAGGTACTGGCAATATATCTTGTGGCCTTGCTAAGCCTTGTCTCCCCAGGAACTAAGATTGCTGAGAACTTGCCTCCTGTCAAGATGAAGAAAAGACCTCCATTTGGGTATTAAGTGCTGAGCTTAAACTTGATGTAACTCTGGGGTAGATTCAATTGTGATCCAGGGGTGGGGAACTTTTGACTTTTTGTGTTCTATGGTTGAGCAAATGAATATATTTTACTTATGTTTGGAAACTAATCTCCATTTGAGAAGAGGGGCTTTGTGGTGGACTTAATGAAGGTACAGCCTAGGGGTGGAGAGGTATTTAGAACCAGGACTTTGTAATTGATTGAATGATTGGAAGGTCCTGGGGTGAGGTAGTCCTTGGAGATTATTTAATCACATTTAGTAAATGCTTTATTTGGAATGATGTCATGTTTTGATCTTCCCTGTTCTTGATTTGTCACTGAATAAAATGGAGAGCACCTATGCTGGTATTCTGAACCTTGGGAAGTTGCCTTTCCTTGGCAATTACAGTACAACAAGGAAATGGGAAACTCTTCTGTCCTTGGGAACTTAAGCTTATGAGGGAGCTCCACGTGGAAAGAGTCTTTCACCATGCCATAGTCAGAGGTGGGCTGACATCATGAAATTAGGGGGAGGTTTTCATTGGCTGTGACAACATGGCCAAAAGAATGAATGAATAAATGAATCAACCTAGGTTGGGTACAAGTGATGACTGAAGCCTTTGAATGAATAGCTATGGCCCAGAGAATGGGCCTTCACCCAATAACCAGCTGAACGGCAAGGGGCAGCTTTGACCTAGAGACTGGACACATGCTTGGAGCAGGGAGCAGAAGCCATCATCCTCAGGACTTTCCCATGCTCAAAATCACACCAACTGTGTCATCTCTCTGAGTATGGAAAATATTCCTAGCAAGAGAGTGTGACTACATAGGCAATGCATGTTTGTAGGTTTGTGGGTGTGAGGATATGTGCATGTGTAGTCTGACAGATATGCACAATATGGCAGTCTGGGGCAGTGTGTAATGTGCTGACTTTGGAATGAGGACACTCTGGATTTGAGGTGTGTCTTCGATATTTCAAGGCGTTTGAGATTTCAGATACCTCCTATGGACAATGGGCATAATAACATCTGATAACCTACTTGCAAAGGTATGAGAAAACCAAAATGTGATAATGTGAGTAAAACACTTTGCCAAGATGAATGTGCCCTATAAATGTCAGTGGATAGCAAGGAAATTTATTGAACAAGAACTCTACTATATTAAAGTTCATTAAAAGCTGGCTATCAAATTAAGGAGCAATCTTCCCTTGTTAAATTGTCACTCTTGTTAACCTCCACAAAAGGCTTACCCTGATATTTAACTAGGGTGGGGCAGACTATGAATGTGAAAAGACAATGCCAGTAGAGGACAAGCTCTGGCAGGATATGCAAACTAGAAAGGCCTCAAGAGAGCCTGCTTTCATCCTGGGGACCAACCTAGTCAAGCACCTAGGCAGTCAGGCACCAAGTAAGGAAAGACTTTCCTCTGGGCATCCACCTCCACCCTAGTGACCTTCTGAAATTGGAGACATCTCTACCCCTGTAGTCTTCTCCTCCTCTGACAGGTGACTTCCTCCCTAGAGTTTCAATTTGAGGAAAGGCCCCCACAAGCCAGGCTCTTTCCTAATGTGACTAAGCACAGTGCCTTGAACATAATAAATGAGAGACAGTGTTTGAAATAAGGACTGAGACTGAGGATGATAGGAATTACACAAACCTTTAATCTAAATAGTTTAAACCAATCTTGAATTAACTGATTAAGTGTAGCTATTCTAAATGTGAAATCTTCATAATGAAGTTGAAGTTAAATGGCATGGAGCTTCACATGTCCCTTCACCCAAGCCCATGCAGATTTTCTTCTAAGATGCAAAAAACAGGAGTTAATGGAATTGGTTTGTAAAAAAGATTGTAATGACCAAGGGACCAATTATTACTATTCCAGGGGACCAATAATGATAAATGTCACTCGGCATGAAAGAAAAATGGTGGATTCAAGATCATGAAGAAGACAGATCTTTTGGATATGAACCGCAAGTTTTCAAATCAAGAAATAAAATTGTAGTCCAGACATAATTCAGAAAACAAGAGTAAGAAGGACCTGAGGTACTTACCATTGATAGCTACTTCGGTATAAAAGAAGATCTGGGTGAACCCAGATATGAATATTCAGAGGATGATAGTGAGTTAAAAAAAATATATATCCTAGGGAAAAAATAAAAGCAATTCAAGAAAATTATGAAAAAAGAGATTCAAAGTTGTAAGGACGAAATAGAAAACAATCCAAACATCAAATAAGAGAAAATGCAGAAAAATTAGCAAAAAAAAATTTATAGTCATATGAAAAAATTCTCTGAATCTATTGATTAGAGAAATGAGGATTAAAACCACCTTGAGATATCATTTTACACCTACCAAATTAACTAAAATCATTGAAAAGGAAAGCAAAAACAGGAAAGAATTTGGGAAAATTTGGATACTAATATATTGTTGGTAGAATTGTGAGCTGATTCAAACACTTTAGAGAGCAATCTGTAATTATGACAAAGAGTTATTAACTATCTATACCCTTTGTTCTAGCAATACTGCTACTAAGTCTACTGACAAAGATGATTAGGGAAAAAAGGAAAAGAACCTATATGTTCTAAAATGTTTTTAACAACTCTCTTTGTGGTGGCAAAAAGCTGGAAATTGCAGGGATTCCTGCCCATCAATGGGGGAATGACTGAATGAATTGTGGCATATGATTGTGATGGAATATTACTGTGCTATAAGAAATGATGAATTCAATGATATTATAAAAACATGGAAAGATTTCATGAAATAATAAAGAGCAAAATGAGCAGACCAAGAGAACATAGCATACAGTAACAGCAATATTGTTTTTAAAAATTACTTTGACTGAAAAAGTTATTTTGACTATTATAAATAACCAAATTAGCTATAAAGTACATATGAAAAAATTCTATCTGCATCCAGAGAAAGAACCAATAAATAGAAATATGTATAGAATAATTTAACATGTGTGTGTATACACACCTACTTGTGTCTAATAGTAGTCATCTCTGGGGTGGAACATGGACAAGTAAGAAAAAAGAAATTTACATGACAATTTTTGTTGTATATTTGAAAGAAATAGCAAATTGTACATAGTAGATTTGCAGTTTCATTCAGAAATATTTTATTGTATTATATTATTGAAATGCTTGTTTTATTCCATAAATTAAAAATAAAATATTTTTTTAAATAATAAAAAAAACAATGTCAGGATTTTCTCATCGCCCTGAACTCAAAAAGTAGGCTATGAAATTTTTACACACTGATCTGTTTTCCATTAATAAGAAGAGTGAGAGCTGTGCTTCACTCTCAGAAATATTACTTTATGAGGGAAGTTGTATGTATGGAAAAGTCACTCAATAACAGAAATTTCCTTGGTCCCAAACCAGATAATCTCACTCTATCTCTTGCCTTCTTTCATTTCCACTTTCAGTGGGATCATCCCTCTGGTTCAATGACCTTCTACCATTGCAGATGATAGTCCCACCCTATCAGGAGTTTTTGATACTCTTCTGTGAAGGCAGGATGTTAGCTATAAAATCCCAATACTCCATCAGATGAAGGGGTCTCCCTGTGCACCCACTCCTTTCAAATGAGAGGAACACTAAGGTCCTTATCTCCCACTGTAGAATCCATATCTCCTGACCTAGGATACCTCAAAGAGAAGAAATTTCCAAAAGACTGGAAATGGTCATGGATGATCTTACTACCCTCTACAAAAAGCAACGAAATAACTACCAACTCATAAAATGGCTTTCTCATCTCTACAAAATCTTGGAGAATGGTTCTTTCTCTGGATTCAGATACCATTCCTTCACATGTACTTTATGGTTAATTTAGGTATTTATAATAGTAAAAAATTATATATATATATATATATATATATATATATATATATATATATATCCAGAGTATTCTTGACAAATTATGAGATAAGTCAGAATTTTGCTAATCATTCTCTACATCAGTCACATGACAGTATAAATAATGTACAATGCGGTTGGGTTAATTTTTTTTTATTACAAATGTCATGAAACTTTATAGAGCATGGAAAAAAACTAAAAACCTCTTGGCAAACAAGGTGTTTCACAGATATATGCTAAGATTCTTGAAAATTCCTTAATGAATTCGGGGTAGAGGTAACTTTGTTCAATGATCCTCTGAGTGTCAATAATTAACAATCATTTGTTAAGTGCCTACTGTACCCCAGATGCTGTACTAGACAGTGTAGATACAAAGACATAAGATAATACATCCCTGTATGTAAGGAGTTTACAGTCTAAAAGAGAGACCTATGCTCATCAAAGGTGACTAGGAGTCTGAGACTCCAGTCTGTGAAAATTCCAAATTAAATATGGATCCCTATCAATGGTGACCTCCAGATTCTACAGTTCACACATGCAGTGTGCTAACTGAAACAAAACTTGGAATGCTACAGGATTTGCTCAAGGAAGTCCAAGGTCAAGGAAAAGAACCACAAAGCAATGTAGAAAATTCAATCTTCATAGACGGATGTAGATTGCTTTAGAGAGTGTGCCCCTTGAAGGAGGTTCTGTATCACTCCATTCTGATAACCCGTGACATAACTCAGTATTTGGAGTATCATAAGTGCTTGATAAAGAGGGTTCAACAATCCTTTTATTTGTTGACATTCAGATGGGGAATCCATTGAATTAGTGGGCTAGCTACACTGCATAGTAGATAGAATCCTGGGTCTGAAGTCAGGAAGATCTGAATCCAAAAATGACCTCAGATACTTATTAGCTGTGTGATACTTGGCAAATCACTTATCCATGCTTGCCTTAGTTTCCTCATCTATCAAAGGGTGATGAAAATAGTACCTACCACCTGAGCGTTGTGAGAATTTTTCTGTGAGCTGTTTTCATATTCCATTCTATTACTAAATATCTGTATCTGAGACAAGCATTGAAAAGGGACAAATGAGCTGAGCCTAGTGTTAAATAGTAAGGGGGAGGTCCTGCTGAATCATTTTGGATAATATGTGAAGTGCTTTCAATAACTCTAAGTTGCTCTTTATGACAAAGCCCATCTTTTTTTTACCATGAACAGTCTCCTACCAATGCTACCTGATTTGGGATCAGAGATACAGATGATGTCCAATGAGTCAGAACTACAGGTGACACAAAAGTCACCAAAGATGCAGGGCAGGTTCAAGTCATCAGTAGTGTATTGCCAACAATGACCTTCAGGCAGGGATTAGGTTAAGTGACATCATCATGATGTGGATGATCTAGAAAGAACAGAGGTTGGCCATGGAGCAAAAGGAAGCTGAGAATATGGGCTTTGGGACTAGCAGAGTGTTGCAATATAGCAACAGCATTGGCAACAACCATATCTATCATTTATATAGAGCTTTAAGAGTTGCAAAGTCCTTTACATAATTATCTCATTTGTTTTTTAAATCAACCCAATGAGGTAGGTACTAGTATTTTTGCCATTGGCAACATGGGAAACCTGAGCCTTAGAGCAGTTATACAATTTGCCCAGAATCAAACTAGTAAATGTCTGAGACAAGGCTCAGCTTGTGGTCTTCCTGATTCCGTGTGCATTCAATGTTCCCCCCACCACACCACTGATCATCCCCTGGATCTGTAAGAGAAAGTACAAGACATTCCTTTCTTTGTTCCTGTCGACACACAAAATGGAAGAGGAATAAGACTTTCTAAGTTATGGGGTTGCTCAAAATAAATCTGAGTGAAAAATATAAACTACATTTGCTTAATTTAAACCAAGAGACTTCACATATGCACATATGTGCATACGCACACACATACATTTGTTGTGATAAACCAAAGGAAACTCTCTTATGTATTTTGTGCTCTATGAAAATTTTCCCCCAATTGAATGTCATCGCTATCCTTTGGCATGAAAATTGAGAAGGATGTGACTAACTCAATAGCTACGGCTTGAAAGAAACATTCTTAATTGTCATACATGGAATTCCCAAAACAAAGCCTACATTGGAAACAAAGCTGGAGTTCAAATTCAGGCTACATCTTGAATGATGAAATGGTCACTAACAGTCACAACACATCCTATTAACAGACTCAGTTATACATTCATTTCAAATGTATCCCTTAAATGAGAAAGGGTATAAGGGTATAAAAATAAAAGTGCCCAAGGAAGCATTTTTATTTGCCAATCACTGAACACTTGAGAAATCATTTGAAATGTTCAATAAACCTAAAATGTGGTTGCAATCATCCATCCCTGAAAGTAATTAAGAGACAGTTTTAATCCCTTTATTTGAATTAATATCCTCTTCAGCTTCAACTTCACTCTCCTTTTTCCAGGAAATAGACAAAGTGCTCAAGACTACAAATGAAAAAAAAAATGTATGTGGCTTTGCCTCTTCCTTGCTCCGTTCACCATTTGAGCAAAGAAAGCTTTGGCGAACAGCCCCAAGTGCATCAGGTAATCAGACCAGCTTCCCTTACACTGCTGTCACTCTGCTCAGTCTAGCAGAACATTGATTTTTGAACAGGGAGCCCTGTAGAAAATAATTCCATTTTCTATTAGACAATGAGGACTGGCAGCAGAATGGGCAGGAGCCATCCTGACACCCCATTTTAATGTGGGCACATGATGGAAGAGTTACTTCTTTGGACTATGATAGAGTCCAGGGAACAGTCTCATAATCAGGAGATCTCAGAACTGACAGATGTCAATGATACGTACAATAGAAAGAAAGGGGGAATAGCCTCCCTGAAAAGTGATTCCTCCTCTAAAACCCCCAACGAGCAGCCACACAACTTTTGTCCAAGACCCGGAGGGAGAAGGAAATCACTCCATCTTTTCCAGAAGCACATTCCACTTGGGAATGTATTTCTATGTGCTTGAATTGTTTTCTTCTTTACCTCATTTACCTCATACTTTTCCTGATTATACCATCTGGAGCCAAGAAGACTAGTCCCTTTTTTCCCGTTTAACTACTATTTAAATATCTGAAGATAGTCATATCTCTCCTCAGTTTTTGTTTGCCAGGACAAATATTCTTATGAATCTAAGAGATAGATTAATAGAATGGCCCAACCATAACAGGAATGGGGAAGTCAGAGGAATCAGACTGGACAAAAGGACTTTGGAGAATTTGAATGCAATTAAAATAGTTTATGATCTACTCAGTGAGAGTCAATCCTTCCATCAACCTAAGTCTGGATGTTTATCCAAACTGCATGTACTCGCTGAGTCCAACAATCAGACCAGTTTATCTCATCAGAACAGGCTTTCTTAGAGCATTCTTAGGTGTTCTGCTGCTGATTGAACTGTACATCATGAAAGAACAATGTTCCTGCTGTTCCTTAAGAAGCTGCAGGTTTTCTTAGGATAAAAAAAAAAACTGGAATTAGTCAAGAAAATAAATCACGGGGAAAGAGAAAGGATGATGGATGGAAGGGGGGAGCATGATAGGGCTCAGGAGGAGGAAGAAAAGGAGTCAGGAAGGAAGAAAGACAGGAAGGAAGGGAGGGAAAAAGCAAAAAAGAGTGGTTTGAGTTTGAGTTGTAAAGAATGTACAGCTGACACAACATGAAATTTTAATCCAATCTTTGGTCTTTAGTGCTGTGTACTAGCAAGGAACAGAAATCTTAAATCTAGCATAAGGTGAGAGAAATCCTAAAAGACCCAGGATCTCTTTGGAATCCAAATAATTCATTTCTCCACAGAGTGACTTCGAGATTCTTACCTCTGTTCCTGGAAGAACAGTGGAATTATAACTACCATTACCCATTGGCCCCTGGGTTTGGCAATCTAGATTATGAATGGATTAGAACAAAAATATCTGGTAGTCCTTAAAAGCACTGACTCTTCCGAAGATCTCCTAAACCCTTTTGGACCTTTTGGTCTTTTTCTCTTTGAGCAGAAAAGCAGTTTACTCTCTCCTGGTGTCCCTGATGGGTGAAAGAGCACATCTCAGCTCTCCTGATTTCTCTGGTGGTATCATCATCATCATCATCATCATCATCAACAACAACATCACTAACATCATCACATCACTATCATCATCATCACATCACCATTACCACCATCACCACCACCACCACCATCATCATCACCACCATAGTTGGCATTTACATAGCACTTAAAATATGTCAAGGACTGTGCTAAGTACTTTACAAATATCTCATCTGATATTCACAATAACCTTGGGATACAGGTGCTATCATTATCCTATTTTACAGTTGAGGAAACTGAATCAAACAGAGGTTAGTTGACTTGCCCTAGGTTTCATAGCTAATAAGTGTCTGAGGCCAGATCTAACTCAAGTCTCTCTAACTCCAGGCCCAGCACTCTATGCACTATGCCACCAGATGCTCGGAAAAACCTGCTGTGTCTAGAGCATGCCCTGGATAATAATGGTATTGTATCCTCTTTCCAGGAAGGCCTGGGAGTCTTCAATCTTCAGCCTTACTAGTATGGCTTAGAGAATTGACGTAGCACTCAACCTGGAGTCAGAGGATGTGGATTTGAATCCAGATGCTTCAACTTTTTTATCTCTGGAATAGTATCTGTAGAACGATTTAGGCAAATCATTTAACTTTCTGGTTCAGAGCTCTTTCTCTGTAAAATTGGAGGGTTGATCTGGACAACCTAACTTCCTTCCTTTGACCTTTAAGTCAATTTGTATGTGCAGGAATCATTTTTATGGGTCTGTTGGGGAACCAGAAATTTTCTCAACAATATACTCATGCTATTCAACAAGAAATCACCTACCCCCACTAATGCCACACAGAAATCTCACTACTTTCCTACTAATTGAAGAAGTGGAGGAAAGACTTCCCAGGCAATTATCAATATCTCTAGTTATTTTGTTTACCCTCCTATGCTCTGTTTCTCTATTAATCCCATATATAAGTGAAAAAAAGTCATCTTTCTTCATTGTCCAGATATAGAGATCAGTTAAAAATAGAAGCAGAAGAAATCATGCCAACTTGGTGGGGGAGATCAGGAAAGGTAGGTAGACCCATGAAGCTGAAAGGAATGCCAAGGCCATTTTATGGACCTGAGATGAAGTTTGGCATCACCATTGCTTCACCATCCCTGAGTGCCAGCAATATTTTAGATTATTTTTGAGCAGGCTGTAGTTAATTAACAACATCTGATAAGAAGCAAAGATAGATCTTTAATCACAGAAAATAGCAAAAGTTGCTAATAAATGAGCTCCCAGAGACTCCTGAACTGATTACCTCTGTATGATTGGTTGGTTGTTGTCCTTCATGCTCAAAAGAATGAAAATGCCATGACTATATTGGATTCAAGGTACAGTGCATCTCTGTGGCTGAGCAGACCAATCTGAGCTCAGAAGGCTCCGCCGTAGGTCAGCCACAAATAGTCCTTGCAAACGTTTGGAGTAGAAATGTCTACATTTGCACATATCACATTTATTTTGAGCTACTGCAATTCTGTTTTGCTCTTAGAGTACAGCCCCAGTGTCTCGCATGTCTCACAATGGATTCTGAAGTTATTCAGAGAGATCGTGAGAGTGTCATCATATTACTTCATCTGAGCTTTGTACAAGCACTTGCCTTGTGTGAGTTCTCCACAAAATAGTCTTTCAGACAAATGTACATTTGACATTCAAACAATGTAGACAGCCCACCAAAGATGCACTCTATGGAGTAGCATTTGAATGCTTGTCAAATCAGATTGAGAAAGGACGTCAGTGTCTAGTACTTCATCTTGTCAGGTGATTTTCAGAATCCTCCTAAGACAATTCAAATGACAATGATCCAGCTTCCTGGCATGGCCCTGGTACAGGTTTCCTAGGCATATAACAATGAGGTCAACACAAAGTACTGGAGACCTGCAGTTTGGTGATCAAGCTAATATCTTATTTCTCCCACATTTTCCTTTGCAGCCTCCTAAACACTAAGCTGAGTCTGGCAATACATATGGCAACCTCAACATCTATGGAGAAAAACCCTGAAAAGTGTACTACCAAGGTAAATGAACATTTATCCACAGTATTCAACATTTCTCCATGTGCTTTAACAGATGGTTCCATCTACTGATGGCGTAGTGCTGACTGGTGGAGAACCTGTGTTTTCTTGGTTTTAATTGTAAGGCCAAAATTAGCAAAAATAGCCTGGAAATGAGCCATACTTTGTTATATCTCAGCCTCAGAGGCTACATTGAGTACATAATCATCTGCAACCAAAAAAAAAATCACACAAATCTCTCTCCAATTTCGTCTTGGTTTGTAGTCTTTTCAAGTTAAATACTTTATTGTAAGTGCAGTAGCTGACCTTGATGCCATTGTCTTCCTTACTGAAGGCATCTGACATCATCACTGAAAACATCATGCTAGAAAGCATGGGAGCAAGCACACAGCTCTGATTCACTCCACTGGTGACCAGAGAAGGGCTAGAGCATTCAATGTTCATTATCCAGAACGCAGGCAAGTATGCCATAATGAAATGTATGTATAATACAGATAAACTTTACCAAACAACCAAATTTTACCATAATTTTCCACAAGCTCTCACAACTGAATAATCAAAGGCATTTGTTAGACCGAGGAGCATCATAGAGACTCCTGTTCTGCTCCTCACATTTCTCCTAGAGTTACAGGGCAACCAAAACCATATCGGCCATTCCTCAGCCCTTTTGAGTTCACACTGGCTCTCAGATAGATGACTATCTTCCAGGGGAAGGATCAGCCTATTGAGGAGAACTCTGGCAGGAATCTTCCTGGCAATGATTAAAATAAAGAACCTCCCTGTGATTGTCACAGGACAACCCATTTCCTTTTCCATCATAAAGATGAAAAATGAAGGTATATTTGAACTTTGGAGGGATAGCTTCCTCTTGCCATAGAATGCTGAAAATTTCTGTCAGTTTTTGTATGAGCAGCAGACCCTTCGCCTTGTGAGCCTCAGCTGGAATAGAATCAGCACCAGACACTTTGCCATACAAAAAGAGCCTAATGGCATGTAAACCTCTTATTCAGTTGGAAGTTTGGCTAGAAGGAAATTGACTTCCACGTGAGGTGTACAGTCAGTGGCTTCAGCATTGGTTCATGATGGTCTGTTGAGCACGCTATGGAAGTGTGCTCATCTCTCCAGGATCGTGTCCCTATCACTAATCAATGTGGCTCTACCAGCTCTGCTTCTTAACTTCAGTGAGAAGATGACCTACAGCCTAGGTTGCCTTGTGCAGGGTTGTGACTACAGCTCCCAGTGTATCTGCACCTGCTGCTTCATCACTTGCATGGTCACCACCGGACTTTGATGTGGGTAAAGATAGTAAAATGATATGGGTGATATTTTTTTACTCAGACATAAATTTTATTTAAATGACACAGAGTTCCACAGAGCCATCAGCCTCACTCTCTCTTCCAGAGTCTAGTGACAAGACATAAGTCAAGATGGCTGGTGATGGCTCAGCATTGATGACTTGATGACCTTGGCATCTTTAATGTCTAACCAAGTGCTAAGTGCCCCACAACACCTACATCTGCTGCCTTCATGGCCTTTTGGAACAAATGATTCACATCTGCCTCTTCCACCAGAGGGCGTCTTTAAATGTTTGGGTAGATACCCTCCAATTCACTGACAGGTTTGAGGCTTGTCAGTTACCCTGCCCTGGTTTAGGCCATCTACCAACACTTCGCTGGGCTGTGGTCTCTGGGTATCCTACAACTTCAAAAGGAGCCACAACTGAGGAGGACACCAAACATGGGTGAGCAGCCCACACATGAAGGCCACTGGTCTGCCCTGACAGCCACATAGCCTACCTTTGTATGGTAGCTTGGAGCTGAAGAAGCTTTACTCAGCAAGAGGAAGAAAGCCTCTTGAGTCATACTGTCTAATATGTGATAGATACTGCTCACACCCTAGTAACATTTGAGCCTCCAAATGCTTAGAGCCCTGATCTCAGCACAAACTCTCCTTGTTAAAAAGAGATACTATGGAGTGTTAAAGAAAGGTGTTAATAGTCATCAGTGTCTAATGTAGCCTCTCTTCTAAAATAAGGAAAAGAATTAGAATAATATTAGAAAAGGTTTTGTAGGGAAAGTTGGAGGGGGGACTATCTAGAGCATGATATATGGAGAAATGGCACTTTTTTTCTTCATCTGAGTACATGTCTAGAATTTCTCTCCAGAAATGGAAAATGTGTTCAGAGGCATAACAGTTGGCAAGCTATATCCTTCTAGAGAATGTGAACAGGAAGGAAAGGAGAAAGGAAGAGGAGTTGTTTGGGAAAGTAGTGAGGAAAGAAATACAAGAGAAGGAGGAAGAGGAGGTGGCGGAAAGAAAGAAGTATGTGGAAAAAAAGGGAAAGGGGAGAGGCAGAAGTAGGACAGAAGAGAAAAGGGAAAGGGGAAAAGTAAGAAGAGAAGGAGAAAAAGAAAAAGAGGAAGAACATTGAGGAGGAAGAGGAGCAGAAGGAGAGCAAGGAGGGGGAGGAGGAGGAGGAGGAGAAGAAGAAGAAGAAGAAGAAGAAGAAGAAGAAGAAGAAGAAGAAG
>NW_027185872.1:7107703-7201077 GCF_028583685.1 Petaurus breviceps papuanus | reverse complement strand
AGAAGAAGAAGAAGAAGAAGAAGAAGAAGAAGAAGAAGAAGAAGAAGGAAAGGGAAAGGGAGTGAAAAGTGAAGGAGAGAAGAGAAAGAATAATGAAGAAGAAGAGAAAAGGAGAAAGATAAGAGGAAAATAAGAAGAAAAAGGTAAAGAGAGGAAAAGAACAAAGTGAAGAGAAAGAAGCAGGAAGAAGAAAATAAGAGAGAAAAAGAATGATTAGCAGAGGAAGAGGTGATAGTCAAGGAGCATCTATTAAGCAACTGCTATGTAATAGGTAAAAGACAAACCTTACTTTCAAGGAGCTCACGATCTAGTGGGGGAAGAGAACATACAATTAACCAACTAGATAGATAGATAGATAGACAGACAGACAGACAGATCTAGAGAGATGTATAGAGATAGATCTAGATAAAGACATAAATACAGATATATCTAGATAGATACAGTTAGACAGACATAGATAGAAATATAGAAACAATGAGAGAGAGAGAATCTGGTTCAATTGCCCCCTTTTACAGAAGGTGACAGGTAGGCCGAAGAACAGACCTTGACAATTACTTTTTCAAAATCACACAAATACTAAATGGCCAAGTCAGGATTTGAATTGAAGTTCTTGGAAACCACGCTAAGTATTTACAGCTCTATAATGCAGGCAGGTGATGATTTAAAAGAAATAAATAAAGACAAATTTTGCTTCAAATCTTCCCCGCTAGGTTCTACTCCTTCAGCTTCCACAGACTTTATGGAACCTTCACGACATATGATGAAATGACCCCATCTGGAGCATGCACAGACGTTCTATAACTGGCTCCTTCTAAATCGTTCCCATCATTCTCTTTCCCTCCTTCTCATTCCCAATGAACTCATTTTACCTGCATGTGGCTCCTCAGACAGAATGTCAGGAGTGCTTTCACTTATCCTTCACTTACCAAATTTACATTTCAAAGTGGCTAAATTGTTTTGAAAGTACATCCCAGCATGAGGTCTTTTGCAAATTCTGCTTGATGTTTTAAAATGCTTGGTATGGAGGAGAAAAATACTGTTTGTGACATTTGGTGAAGCACAAAGAGAGAAAACCCTTGCAATGGTTCTTCCTGTACAGACATCAGTAGTATCTTTTACCATCATTACCTATGCATAGGATTAAATAGCCCTTTGGAGCGGAGAGTCCTCAGAGACCATGGCCCTAAATGTTTATTGAGAGAACATTCAGAGAACAACCAGGATCATGGAAGCCCTCCAGGTCTCAGTTTTCTCATTTGTAAAATGAACTGGAGAAGGAAATTACTCGAAGATTACTTGCAAGACAGAGTACATTTCAGCGAAAGGAAGGGAGAGGAACATGATAGCTATGTATTTGAAGGGTTGTCATGCGGAAGTGCACTTTTCCTTGTTCTGTCTCTCTCTAGTGGGCATTACCAGAAGCAATGAACAGACGACTTGATGTCTAGAAAGAAAATCTCCCTAACCCCAATTGTCTCAAAATAGACTGGGATGTCATGGGAATGGAGCGTTGCTCCTCACCTGTGGACTTCAAATCAAAAATAGCTAATATTGTAGTGCCAGGCTATAAAAGAAACTTTTACTGGTCAGTGTCTTAAGACACATCCAAATTTCAGGTTCAACAACTAGACCACAATCAAGTTCAACACCTTCATATTACAAATGAAGAAACCAAAGTATAGATGGGCCTTGCCTAAGGTCACATAACATGTTCCTGCCACAGCCTTGTTTGTCATTCAGTGGTTTTAGTCATGTCTGACTTTTCTGGACCCTATTTGAGTTTTCCTGGCAAAGATACTGGAGTGGTTTGCAATTTCCTCCTCCAGGTCATTTTACAAATAGAAAACTGAGACAAATGGTGGCTTACCTGGGGTCACACAGCTTGTAAATGTCTGAGGACAGATTTGAATTTAGGAAGATGGCATCTTCATGGCTCCAGACCAGGTATTCTATCCACTACCCCACCTAGCTGCCCCTTACTGCAAGAGGACTGGGACAAATATATAAATTTCCTAATGCCTAGACTGTGACCTTTCTAACCTGTCTGATTATTCTATTCCATGCATTGTTTGCTCATATGAAATTAAACTGACTCCTTTGAAACTGTCCTGAACCTACCTCATAACCTTTGCTAACACAGTTCCCTTTTTCTGGAATTTTCTTCCTCTATGTATTTGCTACTTTGGCACCCAGTCTTCTTTAAGGCTTATCTGAGGTACCACCTGCCCCAGTAATGCTTTGCTGGCATTTCCCCAAATGATTCTGCCCACCTTCAGACCTCAAGAAAGGATTATATCTGCACCCCTCTGATACAAATCTCTTATTTATTATGATCACATAGATGATGGCTCATCCTGTTACTAGGCTGGGCACTCCATAAAGTCAGAGGCTTTGCCTTCTCTACAATTTTTGTCTTCTCTTTTCTTTCCCTGCATATAGTGAGCACTTAACAAGTGCCTTTGAATTGGTTGATTGATTATTGATGAAGGTAGATAAAGTTTAGAATTAGAACAAATTGATTTAAACCTATAATTTAATCTTTATATAGAACTCTCTGTGTAGAAAACTTCCTAAATTAATGAATATAAGCTACTCATCTTTAACTTATGTTCTTAGTGTATTGGCTAGACAAAGTGTTTAACTGCTTCATTCATGGGCTCTCTTCAAGAGGAAGGACTAAAAACTAAGGCTTCTTGACCCCACATCCAGTTCTTTATCCATTTTTCTTTTGCCCTGGTGCTTTATGTTTTCCAAAATTATGTTTCCAAACAACCACAAATATAGTATTTAACATGAAGTATTATGGGATAAACTATCTGCCACAAATACAAAATGGCACCTGGATATGACCTTCAGAAAGAGTTTTCTTGAAATAATTAGCATGAACCAGATCACTGAGGAAAATGGAATAGGTTTACTGTCCTATATCATTTTTTTTCCTTCCTAGCTCCCCAAAGTCAAGGTATTTCTGGAGCAACTCTCTCAAATGTCCATCATGTCCCAGCTACTCTGGAGAACAAAATAGAATATTAGCATCATTCACCTCAAATCAGCATGTATTTCCTACATGTCTGTGATATGCAAACTACAGTCCTAGGTGCTGGGGTTTAAGAAAAATCATCTCCTCCCTCAAGGAGCCTGCCTGTTATATCCCATTGGACATTAATAACAGTTGAGAATAATTTGAGGAGTCATTCACAATTATGGGGATATGAGCTTCCTCCCAAGGAACTGGCACCTCAGCTAATCCTTGCAAGCAGTTGAGGGTTCTAAGAGATAGAAGAGAGCAAAGGGGGAAATCTGGGACTAAGGGTAGCCTTGGCAAAGGCAGAGAGGTGAAAAAGGAAGTTGGAGGGCCAGGAATAGCTACCACATTTTCACTACAGTATAGATTCTGTGATATACAGCCTGAAAAGGTTGTAGGAAGGCTTTAAGCACAAGATAGAGGATTTTGTATTTTATCTTAGAGATCAAAGGAAGTCACTAAAGGATTTTGAGCAGGAGAATGGCATATTAAAACCTGTGCTTTAGGAGGATTATTTTTCAACTGCATGTATGTGTGGTGGGGTGGAGGATCTATTGGAAAGGGGTAAGATTGGAAGCTGGCAAATCAATTAGGAGAGTACTCTAATAATACAGGTAGACAGTCATAATGGCCTAAACAAAAATACTAGCCTTGGAAATAGACAAAAGTATAATTATTCAAGGATTTTGAGGATGTATAATTGATAAGACTTTAGAACTAATTGGCTATGATCACCATAGATAGTTTCAGTCTTATGGCATCCTGGAAATCCCTTTATTTTCAAAATAGTGAGATTGAGAGGAGCACAATTTTTAAGACCACTATGTCTGTTCCATGTCAACTCTACTCCAATTCTTAAAGAATTGGCCTCTAGTACTAGAGTCAATCAGCCTAGAAAATTGATCTGTGGAGCAGAACAGCAGTAGCTGTGGCTAAAATCTTTGACAAGGTAGCATCACACACATTCCTCCTCTCAGGCTTTCTGTAAGAAGCTTATAAAATGAGACTGACCCAGGCCCCTAGGACAGAGCTGTTAAACTGGTCCTCATCCAATACAGCTAACATCCTTCCAAGAAGAACAAGACAATCAACTATACTTTGTAGGGCACAGCAAAGCACCTCTGAGGAATCAAGTTGGCTGGGTGACTTTCTCCATGTGTTTGCATTGCTGTTACTCTGAAGTGTGTGTGTGTGAGAGAGAGAGACAGAGAGAGACAGAGAGAGACAGAGACAGAGAGAGAGAGAGAGACAGAGAGACAGAGAAAGAGAGAGAGAGAGAGACAGAGAGAGAGACAGAGAAACAGAGAGAGACAGAGAGATAATTTCATTCATCAGGTTCTGCTGTTAACTGATAGTGATCTGGGGGAAAATTATCATCATCACCATCATTAGAAACCATTATTTCACCAAAACATCCTATTAATCATGAGATAAAAACAGCTTAAGGTTTTCTCCATCTTCAAAATAAGACTTTTTCCAATAATATCAAACGTTATTGGACGTGACGTAGGGAAATCTCCCAGGGCGCACCAAGAACCAAACAGACACTAAAGACTTCGAGCTCGAATCCATAGATCCAATAGGAACAACAAGAGAAATCCAAACCTGTCTTCAGGGGGGCACGATGAGCATGATTCATCCAAAGGTAAGTGGGGCCTGTGCACATCAGGAGTCTCTTGGGCATTATGGAGTCAAATCCCACAGAAAGAGCGCGGTCAGAACATTCAATCCATGCAGCAAAGCTTTTAGTGGAAGCCTTTGGAATACATTGCATTTCACTGGAGTAAAACATGAGCAGCTTACATAATAGTCATAGCACAGAGGGTCTACCGCCTCTAACAAGCTACAGACATGTTGACACTTCTGTGTAACAGGAAATAAAGTATTAAAAGGATGATCTGATCATCTGTGATGGAAGAGGGGAGGAGAAAACTTGTCCTACAAAGTCAAACACATAGAATGGTTACATCTAATAATTCCAATAATGAAGAACAATTATCCAAGCAAGCAGTCGCAAGACCATTCAATGTAAATTTTAAAATGGTGTCACAAATGATTCTGTTACCACCAGAAATCAAAGGAGTAAATAAAATAAAGGAATCATATATTCCTAAGAGCAAAGAAGCTCTAAGTGTAGTCAGTGAAAAATGTCTTTGCTGTGTGCAGAAGGTACCACAGAAGAACACTCTCATGAGGGGAGAGAAATATTTATTAATGGGAAACGGGGACCTCAGATGGGTATAATCTATGAGGATTTTGGTATTGAAGGACCATACTACCTCTGAGAAAATAGTGGGTCAATAGTTAACATTTATTAAGCACCTACTTCTCCTGATCATCATCATTACTGTCGTTAAAATCCATACAGTGCTTCTGACGTGCCAGGCACTGTGCTGAGCACATTATAATCATTATTTTTTATCCTCCCAACAACCCTGGGAGATAGGCACTATTGTTATCATCATTGTAAATGTGAGGAAACTGAGGCAAACAGAGGTTAAGTGACTTCCCCAAGGTGCTGTCCCCAGTGAATGTCAGATTCGAAGTCAGATGTTCTTGACTTCCTAGCTTCCTTCCCACCATTGTGCTGAGCACTGAGGATGCAGATACAGAAGAAAAACCCAAACAATCCCTGCCTTAAGAAGCTTACAGTCTAAGGGGTAACACAACACACAAAAGAAAGGTGAAAGCAAAAGCAGGAGCCTGACTCAGGGTGTGGAAAAGTCAGGGTGTCCCAAAGCAGCGCAACCTTTCACTTATAAAATGAGAACTTATGACATGAGTCCCCTCCTTAATTGCTGTTCTTGGATCGAGTGGCTCTAATCCTCAAACAGAGACACAAAACTGGAGTATCCAGACTAATGGAGGCAAAACTGTCACAATGGAGGGGAAGAGCAGGAAGGTGAAAGGGAATGGGGCAGCCTCGCTCTCATTGAATTTGGCTTAAGAAGGGAAAAACATACACACTCAGTTGGGTACCCTACCCTACAGGAAAATAGGGGGGTAGGGGAAAAGAGGGGGGAAGATAGAAGGGAGGGCAGATGGGGGGAGAGGGTATTTAGAAGCAAACGCTTTTGAAAAGGGACAGTGTCAAAGGAGAAAATATAATAAGTGGGGGAGGGGGACGGGATAGGATGGAAGGAATTATAGTTAGTCTTTCACAATGTAACTACTATGGAAATGCTTTGTGTAACTACACATGTAAAACCTATAGTGAATTGCTTATATTCCTAGTGGGGGTGGGTGAGGAGGGAAGAAGGGAAAGAATCTGGAACTCAAAGTTTTAAAAGCAAATGTTTAAAAAAAAAGAAAAGAAAAGAAGGCATACCACTCATCTCCTGACAAAGAGGTTGTGGACTCAAGGTACAGAAATAAAGATAAATTTTCATGTGTGTTCTAAAAAAAAAAAGACTAATGGAGTTTCATGGGGTATTGAGGTTTTCCTTAATGAGCTTCCTGGAGACTTGGTGGAGAAATCCTAGGTATTCCAGAATGAGGCAAACAGGTGAGAAATGAGAAAGCATGGGCAGCAACGTTCTCCAGGAAAAGGGGAATCAGTACTCCTAGGGAGCACTGATATCTAGAACGAGAGCATGGATATAGAAAATTAATTTCATGCTAAATAATAATATTAGAGGTAAAGGGAGAATAATGTAAATGTAACTTTCATAACTTTGAATATGAATGGGTTAAACAGTACAATGAAATAAAGACAATTTGCACAAGAAAATAAAACCTCACAATCTGTTGTTTATAGAACACATCTAAAAGGCATAGACATACATAGAATAAAAATAGAGTGTTGGAACAACATTTATTATGCATCAGGGAAATCTTAAATGAGAAAGAAGGATTTGAAACCCCATAATCAGATCAAGTAAAATCAAGAACTTACAGCCTAAAGATGAAAAAAGGAACTGCATTATGCTGAAAAGAACTATAGACAGTAAAATAAAGTTAATATTTAATGTATGTACTCCAAATGCCTTAGTATCTAAATTCATAAAATAAAAACTACCTGAATTATAAGAACATATACATAATAATAAAAGAAAAGCAGAATAGTTTATTGTACTCCATTTTGGATCGATCTAGCATAAAGACTAAAGGGAAAATATAGAATTGAATAATCTGCTAAGAGAAACTAAAGCTAAAAGATGCATGATATCTTCCAAATAGAATACAAGAAAATCTACATGTTTTTTTGGCACCACATGGAACTTCTACAAAAAAGAATTATAATTTATTAAAGCAGTGAGATAATCAAAATAAATGTAAAAAGGAAGAAATGGTAAAATAGCCTTGCAATAAAACAATGCACCCTAATCTAGTATAATGGTAACTAGTTCGGAAAGTACAAATAAAAGAGATGAACTCAAATGCAAACTTATTGAAGATATTATAAATAATGAATGGATAAAATAATGTCATATAGTTGATAGTGATATGAACAAAAATGAGAGTAATGATAAAACATACTTTTTTTTCTTACATGCAGGCAAAATAATCTTCAAAAAACCAACTATATCATTAAGCTTATACTAACAAATATATAAGGATTAATATACTGAATATTAATTTTAAATAAAATAAAAAGTCAAAGTGTACTCTCAAATTACCCCCAAAAATCAATTAAAATTTATAGGAGAAATAAATAAATTGGAAACCAAAAATTCAATATAAATTATTTTTTAAAACCTAAAAGCTAGCTCTTTGAAAAGATTATTACAATTTATAATTCTTTACCTAACTTGATTAAATAGAAGGGCACAAATTCAAAACAAGAAAAAATAGAAAGGGGAAAATCATCGCAAAAGCAAAAGACTTTAAAAATATTCTTTTTAAATGTACTATGTACAGTTTTAAGCTAATAAGACTAAGAATATAGAAAGACTAAGAGAATACTCACAAAAATATAAAAATTTCCAAATCTATCGAAGATCAATTAGAGATATTAAACAACCCAGTCTCAGAAAAAGAAATAAAACCAGCTCTAATGGAATTACCAAAGCACTGGGAGTGAGAAGAACATCCTTGTCCTGGTGGATTCACAGGAAAATTCTGTTTAACTATTCCAGAACAATTAGCATCAATCCTACATAAATTATTTTCAAAAACTGAGAAGTACATTACTCTATCAGACTCCTTTTTATGAAACAAATATATCAATAGAGGCTAAATGATGAAAGGATAACACAAAGGAGAAGTAAAGAACAATACCATTAATTAATATTGATTAGACTGCTTAATCTTGTCAAAGAGACTATGGCAATTAATCAAAAAACCCTTTCATTGTGATCAAGTTGCAACTGATCAGAATACATATGAACAGAAATACAATGGTGGCTCAACATTAGGAAAACAATCAATATAATTCCTTGTGTTAAAAGATAGATTTTGGGGGGTGGTGCGAAGATGGCAGAATGGAAGCAGGAACTTTTCTAAGCTCCACTGTGAATCCCATGACTAAAATTTAAAAAGTGAATTTGAATGGATTTTAGGTGTCAGAATCCACTGGGAGATGGAGCCTAGCAGAATCCAGCCCTGGAAAGCGCCCTAGTGTGTCAGGCAAGGGGAGCTTGGAGCAGATAGGGGCTGCACCAGCCCAGACTAGAGGGTGAATTACAACAAAGAGAGAAGGAGCCGGAGCCAGCAGACTCACCCACCCCAAGGGCAATTCACAACCCTCTCACCAACTTCTCACCACAGGACAGGAGGGTCCATCAGAGCTGGGTAAGAGAAAGCTCAGGGTCCTGCAGCAGAGACAACAGCTTCTCCTGGGGCTATCAGCCCACAGGCTGCAAGTTGAAAAACCACCTGCCTGATTTTCCAGGGGCCAGGATGGCAAAGTAAACTCTGGCTGCTCAGATTCCCTCTCCCTGACCAAGAAAACCCAGAGATAAATGCCCCACCCAGAGAAAATACTGAAATAGCAGAAACAGATTCAGGCTTAGGAGTCACTGAGAAAGGGTGTAACTAAGGCTGTAAGGAATCTGAAGAGAAGAGTGGGAGGGGTCCCAATAAGCACCACCTCACCTGACTAGCAAAAGCCTGCCTGAGCTGTAGCCCAGGGGCATAGATGCAGAAATCTGAGGTGGGCAGACCACCCCTCCCCAACAGATTACTTTATGAGCCTCAGGGTAACTCAGGGGAAACACTGAGAATCCTGGCCTTGGCTTCAATCTAGATACCAGAGGCTACACTGCACAAAGCCAACAAGAAGGCACCTAGCTCCCAGCCTGAGAAGCTTGGGTTAGAGCTCTCTGTACCTCAGGAGCAGAAATACACTTTAAAGGACAGGAAATACACAAATACAATGGGCCAGAAGCAACTTGCAAAGTCAAGACCAAAGACAATAGAATCCTATTATTCTGAATGAGAAGAATCACTTTGTAATAGTAATGTAATTTAAAGACCCCCCTGTGTTGGCTTGGTTTTTGGTTTGATTGTGTTAAAACCCAGAGCTTGTTAATCCCACTTGTGGAATTGACTTGTTGACATGAAAAGAGAGTGCTGAACTGGGAGGAGCTGGTGACATAGATTTGGAGAGACACAAGACAGAAGCAGAAGAACTTTTTGGAAGCAGCACCTTTGGAGGAAGAGAGAGACTGAGAGGATTGCTGAGGGCCACGTTGAATTGCCCAGGACTTTGAGAGCTGCCACCCAGAGCTGCCAAGGACTGAGGAGACATGACTGTTTTGCTGGTACTTTGTCTGTTTTGATGTTGTTTTGCCAGATTTGTCCACTGGTGAAAGACAGTGCTGTTGTTGCAGAAGTCCTGGAACCTGGCTGTTGGTTAAAAGATCCTGAGACTCTTCTGCATACAGAGAGTGAATACTGTCCACTGGTGAAAGACAGTGCTGTTGTTGCAGAAGTTGTGGAAACTTGCTGTTGGTTCCGAAGCCCTGAAGAAAGATTTTCTTGTTGTATGTTTACAGAAATACTGAAAGAGGGTTTTGCTAATGTTTTCAGGGGTCCTAGGACTGTTCTGCAGACAGAGGATGAATTAATGAAGAGACTGGCAATGTATCTTGTGGCCTTGCTAAGCCTTGTCTCCTCAGGAACAAAGATTGCTGAGAACTTGCCTCTTCTGAAGATGAAGAAAAGACCTCCATTTTGGTATTAAGTGCTGTGCTTAAACTTGTTGTAACTCTGGGGTAGATTCAATTGTGATCCAGGGGTGGGGAACTTTTGACCTTTTTGTGTTCTATGATTGAACAAATGAATGTACTTTACTTATGATTGGAAACTAATCTCCATTTGAGAAGAGGGGCTTTGTGATGGACTAAATGAAGGTACAGCCTAGGGGTGGAGTAGTATTTAGAACAAGGACTTTGTAATTGATTGAATGAATGCAAGGTCCTGGGGTCGGTAGTACTTGTAGATTATTTAATCACACTTAGTAAATGCTGTATTTTGAATGATGTCATATTTTGATCTTCTCTGTTCTTAATTTGTCACTGAATAAAATGGAGAGCCCCTATGCTGGTATTTTGAACCTTGGGAAGTTGCCTTTGCTTGGCATTACATTACACACTTTCAGGAGACAACATGGACTCTGTGTCCACACCTGAGACCACAGATGGAAATATGAACTGCTCTCAAGCCCAAAAAGCATTCTTGGAGGAGCCCAAGAAAGATTTCAAAAGCCAAATTAGGGAGGTAGAAGATAAATTTAAATCTACAGTGACCAAATTGGAAAAAAGTCTCACTGAAGAAAACAAATCCTCAAAAAGTAAAATTTGTGAACTAATTGAAGAAAATACCTCCCTAAAAAAGGACCTTCAAAAACTAACTGAAGAAAATAATTCACTAAAAATTAGAATCAGTCAAATCAAAGCTAAGGACTTTATGATGCACCAAGAGTCAAACAAACAAAACATGAAGATTGACAAATTGGAAGAAAATGTAAAATATCTCACTGGAAAAACAACTGACCTGGAGAACAGATCCAGAGAGATACCTTAAGAATTATTGATCTACCAGAAAGGTATGATGAAAAAAGCAGCTTGGACAACATCTCCAAGAAATTGTTAAAGAAAACTGTCGTGAAGTCCTAGAATCAGAAGGTAAAATAGTTATTGAAAGAATTCACCAGTCTCCTAATGAAAGAGATCCCAAATTGAAAACTCCAAGAAATGCAGTAGCCAAATTCCAGAATTACAAGATTAAGGAGAAAATATTGCAAGCAGCCAACAAGAAACAATTCAAATATCATGGAACTACAGTCAGGATTACACAGGACCTAGCACCTTCTACATTAAAAGATCAGAAGGATTGAAATTTGATATTTCATAAGGAAAAAGAGCTAGGACTGCAACCAAGGATTAACTACCCAGCAAAACTGAGCATAATCTTTCAGGTAAGGAGATGGTCATTTAATGAAATAAGGGACTTCCAGACTTTCCTGATGAAAAAGCCAGAGCTCAATGGAAAATGTGATCTCCAATTATAAGAATCAAGAAAAACATAAAAAGGTAAACAAGGAAAACACACACACATACACACACACACACTCATGCACACATGCACAAAACTTGGGATGCAATAAGAGCAACCTGTTTACATCCCTATATGAGAAGTTGATAACTTTCAATATTGAAATTTATATGATTATTATGACCTTTAAAAGGGATATACATAGGTAGAGTGTGTGGGTATGTGTGTGGGTATAAATGAACTAATCTGATGATAAAAAAACACCTTATTAAGGGGTTCAAAGGGACTGTAATGGGATAAAAGGAAAGGATGAGACAGAAAAAGGTAAATTATGCTGTACAAAGAGGCATAAAAACACACTATAGTAGAGGGGAAGGAAAAAAGGAGAGGAACATCATTTTAACATTATTCTCACTGCTTCTGGTTCAGAGGGATCAAAACAGTTAAGTTTCAGATTCTAATGTGAAAAGACATAAAAACTCATGAAATAGAGGGAAAGGAGGGAGGGAGAGGAGCACTGTATGAAATTTACTCTCACTGGTTTGGGGTCAAAGGGGGAAATAGCATACTCTGATAAGTACAAAAATCTATTGTGTCCTATAGGCAGTAGGAGGGTAAGGAGGGATACAAAGAGGGGGATTAGAAGGGAGGGAAATAGCAGTAAAGGGAGAGGGTAGCTAAAGAAGGGGGGAGTCACAGGGAGGTAACACTGAGGGAGGTGGTAGTCAAAAGGAAAACCCTTCAGGAGGGGAAGGAAGAAGGAAGAAACAAAAACATAAACAAGGGAGGGAATAGGCTGGAGGGGAAGAGACAGATAGTAATCATTACAGTGAATGTGAATGGGATGAACTCTCCCATAAAACAGAGGCAGATAGAAGAATGAATTAAAAACCATTATCCTACAATATGCTTTCTTAAAAAACACATTTGAAACAAATGGATACACACAGGGTAAAAGTAAAAGGCTGGAGTATAATATATTACATTTCAGCTAAAGTAAAAAAGCAGGGGTAGCAATCCTTATCTTAGATAAAAACAAAAGCAAAAATAGATCTAATTAAAAGAGATAAGGAAGGACACTATATCCTGCTAAAAGGCACCATTGAGAATGAAGCAATATCATTACTTAACATATATGCACCAAGTGGTATAGCATACAAATTCCTAGAGGAGATGTTAAGGGAATTAGAGGAAGAAATAAGTAGGGAAATTATACTAGTGAGGGACCTTAATCATCCCCTCTCTGAACTTGATACATCTAACCTCAAAATAAATAAGAAATAAGTTAAGGAGGCAAATAGAATTTTAGAGAGGCTAGATATGATAGATATCTGGAGAAAACTGAATGGGGATAAAAAGGAATACACTTTCTTCTCAGGGGTTCATGGCACATACTCAAAAACTGACCATGTACTAGGACATAAAAACCTCAAAATTCATTGCAGAAAGGTAGAAATATTAAATGCATCCTTCTCAGATCATGATGCAATAAAAACTATATGCAATAAAGGGACATGGAAAAATAGACTAAAACTAACTGGAAATTAAACAATTTAATCCTAAAGAACGCGTGGGACAAACAAGAAATTATAGAAACAATCAGTAACTTCATTCAAAAGAATGACAATAATGCAACAACATACCAGAATTTGTGGGATGGAGCAAAGGCAGTTCTTAGGGGAAGTTTTATATCCCTGAGTACATACATGAATAAATTAGAGAAAATGGAAGTGAATGAATTGGGCATGAAGTTGAAAAAGCTAGAGAAAGAGAAAATTGAAAAGCCCCAATTAAATACTAAATTAGAAATACTGAAAACTAAAGGAGAGAAAAATAAAATTGAAATTAAGAAAGCTATTGAATCAATCAACAAAAAAAAGCTAGCTTTATGAAAAAAACAATAAAACTGATAGACCCTTAGTCAATATGATTTTTTTAAAAAGAAGAAAACCAAATTATGAGTATCAAAAAATGAAAAGGGTGAATCTACCTCCAGTTAAGAGGAAATAAAAATAATAATTAGGAATTATTTTGTCCAATTGTATGCACATAAATTTGACAATCAGTGAAATGGATGAATATTTACAAAAATACAAGTTGTCCATATTAGCTGAAGAGAAAGTAAATTACTTAAATAACCCCATCTCAGGAAAAGAAATTGAACAAATCATCAGCGAACTCACTAGGAAAAAAATCTCCAGGGCCGGATGGATTTATTAGTGAATTCTATCAAACATTTAAAGAACAATTGTTTCCAATACTTTACAAACTATTTGGGAAAAATAGTGAAGATGGAGTCCTACAAAATTCTTTTTATGACACAAATATGGTACTGATACCCAAAGCATGAAGAGATAAAATGGAGAAAGAAAATTATACTCCAATTTCCCTCATGAATATAGATGCAAAAAAAAATTTAAATTAAATATTAGCAAAAAGAGAATAGCAGAGGTGGCTAGGTGGCACAGTGAGTAGAGCACCAGCCCTGGAGTCAGGAGGACCTGAGTTCAAATCCAGCCTCAGACACTTAGCACAAAAACTAGCCATGTGACTTTGGGCAAGTCACTTAACCCCAATTGCCCTCCAAAAAAATGGGGTGGCCAGGTAGCACAGCGAGTAAGAGCACTGGCTCCAGTGCTGGGATGACCTGGATCAAATCCGGGCTCAGATACTAAGCTCCACACCCAGAAATAACTGGCTGTGTAACCTTGAGCAAGTTACTTAACCCTGATTGATTAAAAAAAAAGAGAGAGAGAGAGAACAGCAACTTATCACAAGAATAATACACTTTGATCAGGTAGTATTTATTCCAGGAATGCAAGGATGGTTTAATGTTAGGAAAATCATCAGTATAATTGATCATATCAACAATAAAACTAGCAAAACCCACTGATTATCTCAAAAGATGCAGAAAAGAATTTTGACAAAATGAAACATCCATTCCTTTTAAAAACACAAGAAGGTATAAAATAAAAGGAGTCTTCCTTAAAATAATAGGTAACATCTATTTAAAGCCATCGGCAAGTATTATATGTAATGGGGATACAAGCTAGAAGCATTTCCAGTAAGATCAGAGGTGAAACAAGGGTGTCCACTATCACCCCTTTTATTTAATCTGGTACTAGAAATGTTAGCAGTAGCAATTAGGGAAGAAAAAAGAAATCAAAGGAATCAAATTAGGCAAGGAAGAGACCAAGCTATCACTCTTTGCAGATGATATGATGATACACTTAGAGAATCCTAGAGAATCAAGTAAAAAACTACTTGAGACAATAAATAAATTTGGCAAAGTTGCAGGATATAAAATAAACCCACATAAATCCTTGGCATTCTTGTATATTTCTAATGAAATTCAACAGCAAGAGATAGAAAGATAAATCCCATTTAAAGTTACTGTAGACATTATAAAATATCTGGGAATCTCCCTGCCAAAACAAACCCAGGACCTATATGAACACAACTACAAAATGCTTTTCAAACAAATAAAGTCAGATTTAACTAATTGGGAAAAAAAAAACATCAATTGCTCATGGTTGGGTCAAACTAAAATAATAAAAATGACAATTTTACCTAAATTAAATTATATATTTAGTGCCATACTAATCAATTTCTCAAAAAACTACTTTATAGAGCTAGAAAAATATAGTAACAAAATTCATTTTCAAGAACAAAAACTCCAGAATATCAAGGGAATTAATGGAAAGAAATGCTAGGGAAGGTGAACTAGCTATACCAGATTTTAATGTGTATTATAAAG
Organism: Petaurus breviceps papuanus; assembly: GCF_028583685.1. Classification (NCBI taxonomy): domain Eukaryota; kingdom Metazoa; phylum Chordata; class Mammalia; order Diprotodontia; family Petauridae; genus Petaurus; species Petaurus breviceps. The sequence goes on along the minus strand of NW_027185872.1, from coordinate 7,185,856 downwards.
CAGCAGTCCTCAAAATTACTTGGTACTGGCTGAGGAATAGAGTAATAAATCAATGGAAAAGATTGGGTAAACAAGACTCAGCAGTCAATGACTAAAGTAATCTACTGTTTGGTAAACCCAAAGACCCCAGTTTTTGGGATAAGAACTCACTATTTGACAAAAACTATTGGGAAAACTGGAATATAGCATGGCAGAAATGGGGCATAGACAATTATCTAACACCATATACCAAAACCAAGTCTAAATTGATGCATGATCTAGTTATAAAGGCTGATAGTGTAAGCAATCTGGGAAAGCAAGGAATAGTTTACCTGTCAGATTTGTGGAGAGGGGGACTTTATTACCAAACAAGAATTAGAGAGCATATAAAATGCAAAATGGGTAATTTTGATTACATTAAATTGAAAAAAAAACTTCTGTACAAACAAAGTCAATGTAACAAAGATTAGGAGGGAAGTGGAAAATTGGGAAAGAATTTTTACAACCTATATCTCTGATAAAGGCCTCCTTTCTAAAATATACAGAGAATTAAGTCAAATCTATAAGAATACAAGTCATTCCGCAATTGATAAATGGTCAAACGATATGAACAGGTAGTTTTCAGAGGAAGAAATTAAAGATATCTGTAAGCATATGAAGAAATGCTCTAAATCACTACCGATTAAAGAAATATGAATCAAAACAACTCTGAGGTACCACATCTCACCAGTCAGATTGGCTAAGATGACAAAACAGGAAAATGACAAATGTTGGTGAGGATGTAGGCAAATTGGAACACTAATGCATTGCTGGTCTAGTTGTGAACTGATCCAACCTTTCTGGAGAGGAATCTGGAATTATGCCCAAAGGGCTGTAAACAATTTCATACCCTTTGACCTAGCAATACCACTTCTAGGGTTGCATCCCAAAGAGATCATAGAAGTGGGAGGAAGACCCATATTTACAAAAATGTTTATAGCAGCTCTATTTGTGGTGGCAAAGAATTGGAAAGTAAGGGGATGCCCATTAATTGGGGAATGGCTAAACACGTTGTGGTATATGAATGTAATGGGATACTATTGTGCTATAAGAAACGAGGAGGAGCAGATGGACTTCATATTTATCTGGAGAGGCTTATACGAACTGATGCTGAATGAGAAGAGTAGAACAAGGAGAACTTTGCGCACAATTACAGACACAACATATGTGTGACGACCAACTTTGATAGAGTGGACTCTTCTCAGCAATACAGGGCTATAAGCCAACCCTAAAAGACTCATGATGGAAAGAGATGTCTACATCCAGAGAAAGAACTGAGATTGAACCCAGACTGAAGGAAACTACCTGCTCTTTTCTTGTTTGTATTCGTTTCCTCTTTCCCATCGTTCATTCCATCTGATACAATCCTTTTGTATAACCTGAGTAATATCTAATGTGAAAGTATTTGAAGATCCTATACTTGATTGTATGCTGCCATGGGGGGGGGGGAGAAGGGAGAGAAAATTTGAAACAAAAGGAATTGTGGGATTGAATCTTGTAAACTAAAAGTAAACAAACAAATTTATAAAGACCAAAAAATTTAAAAAGTGACATAAATTGTTCCTTTTCCCCAAGATGGCACTGAAGGGAGCTGTTGCTGCCCCACAAGACAGAAGCCAAATCTGAGGCCTCAAAGGCCAAGAAGGTGGTACAGAAGGGTGTCCATAACCACAAAAAGAAGATCTGAACATCCCCCTCCTTCTGGTGACCCAAGTCACTAAAACTTAGAAGGCAGCCCAAATACCCTTAGAAAATTGCCCCTGAGAGAAACAAGCTTGATCATTATGGCATCCTTAAGTTTCCCTTGACCATTGAGTCTGCTATGAAGAAAACTGGGGACAACAACACCCGAGTCTTCATCATGGAAGTCAAGGCCAACAAGCATCACATCAAGCAGGCTGCAAACAAGCTTTATGACATCAGCGTGGCCAAGGTCAAACACTGATCCGGCCTGATGGAAAGAAAAAGGCCTATGTCTGACATGCTCCAGCCTATGATGCTTCAGATATTGCCAACAAAATTGTAATCATCTGACTTACTGTGTCCAGCTGTGTCCCATTCCACCTACAATAAAAAATTTTCCAAAATTAAAAAAAAGATAAATTGTTATCACAATAGATGCAGAAAAAAAATGCCTTTGACGAAGTACAATAGACATTTGTGCCAAACAAGACAAAAGCTTCAAAGTTCGATATGATAAAAAGTGTCTAAAAGTAAAAGCAAGTACCATCTGTAATGGGAATACAATAGAAACTGTCTCAATAAAAATAGGAGCAAGTAAGAAAGCCCATTTTTCCTACTATTATTGAAATAGTTCTAGAAATGCTAGCAATGGAAGTAAGACAAGAGGAAGAAATTAAGAGTATAAAGAGGATATAAAATGATCCTTATTTGATGACATGATAGTTTATAGAGAAAACCATAGGGAATCAGCAAAGATACTAATTAAGACAATCCTTTCAGCAAAGTTGAAAAGTACAAAATAAACCCACAAAATCAACAACATTTGCACCTAACAGTGCTTAACTACAAGAAGCAATAATGACAATTATAGTCTCTTTTAAAACAACTACAAAATATTTAGAGATCAATATACAAAAGCAGATAAAATAATTGTATTGATTCAATATCCCAATGTTAGTTAATACTGAACAATTTAAGGGGATGGGGGATGTTCAGTATTTATGGAGAGGGCTGTCAAGTTTCTATAAAAACATTAGAATAATATCAAAGTTAATTTGCAATTTTAACATTATACCAATCAAACTATATAGAACTAAATAAAATAATAGAAAAAATTATTTTGAGGAAATATTAGAGGAAATAATGAGAAGTAGGAAAATAAGGCAGAAAATACTTCCATTCCTCCAACTGCATTATGAACTTCTTATATATGTCATTTTTTCAATTGCGTCCAATTTTTTGTAAACATTTTGGAATATTCTTGGCAGAGATACTGGTGTGATTTGCCCTTTCCCTCTCTTTCTCATTTTACAGATGAGAACACTGAGGCAAACAGGCTTAAGTGACTTGCCCAAGTTCACACAGGTAGTTCCCTGAACTCAGGAACATGAGTCTTCCCGACTCTAGGCCAAGTACTATATGAACTGCACCATTTAGCTGTCCTATATTATAAAATATCAATAATCAAAACCATTGGGTATTAGATAAAATAGAGAAGATCTCTAGAATACACTAAACAAGGGAGAGGCAGTCAGACAGGACGGAAGGTGACTGAACAAAAAAGCAACAAAAAAGAGGAATACCAAAGATAGAATTCAATAACCCAAGGCTTGGTAACTCAGAAAATTATTACATATTTGATTTAAAAAATGCCTGGGAACTAGAGACGAATCTGGCAGAAATCACGCTTTGACCACCACCTAACACCATTTATCAAGATACACTGTAAATAGAAGTGCAACCATAATAATAGAGACCATACCATAAAATAACTAGAGGAGAAGCAAACCACACGTGTAACCATTTCAGTTGAACAACACTTCTCTAAACACTTTTTTAAAACCTCTGATGAAGAAGAAACCTGTCACGCCTAAGGAAGCCCATTCCCTTTTGGCACAGGTTCAATGGTTAAAAGATTTTCCCTTTAATCAAGTCTAAAGCTGCTTCTTAATATCCTCTACCCTTTCTTTCCTGTTTTGTCCTTTGAGACCAAACAGGAAGAGCTTAATTCTTATCCTACGTGACATCCCTTCAAACACTACGAAATAAAGAACACTTTCCTTTGCCTCATCTTCTATACCCCAAATCTCCTTTGTCTGTTAATTGAAAAGGTTGGGTTGGAGGCCACACTCCAGTTTGGTTTTCTTCATCTGGAAATCTTTCAACTTGTCAATGTCTTCCTGAAAATGTGGGGTTCACTTTAGATGAATGTGATAAGGGAAGACCAACAGAGGATCAGAACCTGCCTCCTGTTTGACATTCTGCTTATCTTAGTAAGAAAATCAAGTAAATTTTGTCATTGTGACCTAAGAGTGAGATATGTTGCATATTTTGTTTCTAAGCAGGGGTGTGTGTATACAACACCAACATAAAGAGAAAAAAAAAAAAGAGAAGAGAAAGATTGAGATAAAAAAATAGATTTGAGAGACATGAAAGAGTGTGTGTGTGTGTGTGTGTGTGTGTGTGTGTGTGTGTGTAAAAGAGACAGAAACAGACAGAGGGACAGAGACAGAGACAGAGAGAGCACCCACACAAACACATGAATCTTCCTTTACCGAAACAATCCATTGTTTTGAACCAGAATGTAAGGCTTTGTTCCTCTTTAGTTATGGTTCAGTGTTCTAACCTGTCAAGATCTTTTTGCATCTCAATGTTTTCATCCAGGGTTAGACATCCCAATATGCTTTATGTCACTCAGATATGTGACAGGAATGTTACTTTTTTTTCTTGGAGGGGGTGGACTATTTCTTGTTTTATTTTCTTGGTGTATGTAGTTCCAAGTAGAGAAACATCCTGGACCAAAGCAGATCAGCACCAGTTCTGCAACTTCTAGTCTTAGAAAGTTCCCTGGTGGACCTGAGAGATTCACTGGGAAGGAGGAAGGGAATTAACTCTTATGAGGAGCTTATTGGGCACAGGGCTAAGTGCTTTCCAAATGTTATTTCAGTTTTTCCTTACAACAACCTTGTGAGATAGATGCTGTTATTATACCTATTTTACAGTTAAGGAAGTTGGGACAGACAGAGGGTAAATGACTTGCCCTGGATTTTATATCTAGTGTTTTGCTGAGGAAGGCCTGAAATGCTGGTCTTCCTGACTCCAGGCAGGCCAGTTCTATGTTTACTGCATGGCTAAGATACATGGTTTACAGGCCGTTGTTAGCGTGAGCAGCGATCAGGATTCTTTGTGTCAAGTTTTTCAACCAATTCTACTTATTCCCATTAATCTGCCAGGCCCTTAACCGTGCCAACTGTCCTCTTCTCCCAGTTCTCTCTCCTTGGTGCCACACATTTCCACCTTTCAACTTGGATGTTATGAGAGTCTTTACCAAATACCTTACTGAAATCCACTGAAAAAAAGAAAGTAAAGTAATTGCTCCTGATTCTAGATGAACCTATACCGGATAACTGATGGAAAATATGATGGCTGTAAATAGGCTAGAGAGTCCAGCTGATCCTGACTTACAAACAAACAGTGACAAATGTCATTGATTTGGATGAATGGACATGGAGGTGAGCTCATCATGTAGCAAGGACAAGCGAAAAGAGCCTGTGGGAGCATAGCACGAACAATAATCGTGGATTGGAGTGCATCTCTTCTTGTTGTGGGCGACCCAGACAATCGGTGAAAAGCTATGGAGCCCTTCTCATAAAGATGTTACTAAATGTGTAAAATAAAATACATAGGAGTATAAAGAAATCAATTATACTGAAATAACCCAAAGTCACGGGCCCCCAAAATCTTTGTGTGCCCCTGGCTCGGAAGCTTCTCTATGAAGAGAAATAGAAAATGTCTAGTGGGATAAGTCGAACCTCTTGAGAAAGTTTTTGGGATAAAAAACCTGAAGAAGCAAGGAGCAGGAGAGGGCATCTCTGGGCTATGATCTGTCTGTGGAAGCCAGCATCCAAAGGACCAAAAAAGAGCTAATTCATCACCCTCTGATGACTTTGTCCCTTGCTGTGTGGGGAGGGAGGGAAGAGGTGTATTCTCTCCCCTCTGCCTTCCTGTCTAATCAATCCTGTATGATAGCAACAATGGCAATTCTTCTCCCTTCACATGTCAGTGGGTTGTGACAGGGAAGCTTCTTTCTAGATACAGAGCTAGAACGAACTGACCATAGCAACATGGAATGCCTCCAAGTGCATAAACAATTGACAAAAGATATTTTATGAAAAAAAAAACTAGAGAGAAGCAAATAGTTTGCTGGATTTACTTCTAAGACTATTGTTCAGTTGTTTCAGTAGTGTTCAACTTTTCATGACCCCAATGGGGTTTTCTAGGCAAAGATGCTAAACTGGTTTGTCATTTCTTTCTCCAGCTCATTTTACAGAACAGGAAACTGAGGCAACAAGGTTTAGTGACTTGCCCAGGGTCACACAGCTAGTATGTTTCTGAGGCCACATTTGATCTGAGAGAAAATGAGTCTTCCGGATTCCAGGCTTGATGCTCTATCCACTGCACCACCTAGTGACTAAAACTAACTACTGATCAATAACTACTTCCATAGTAATTTGTAGCTTCACAAACATTTTCCACATATTGCTTAATTTGATCTTCAAAGCAAGCATGTGCAGCAAGCAGTATAATTATAAACCAGATCATATAAATGAGGAAACTGAGATTCAGAGAGGATGTGGCTTGCTAAAGAGGGCATAGTTTGTGTGAGAGAACAGAGGACAAGGCGGGGTCTCTTCAATCCAAGGCTATGATATTTTCATGAGATCATATTAAATATCTGAAATTCCTTTCAGAGTTTTCTCATGCTTCCCACCTTGTGCTAAACACATTTTTGAATAACTTTTATCTGATTATTACCACAATGGAAAATAAACCTTAACTTTCTCAATAACTAAATAATGCCCAGATCATATTCTTCCTGCCTTGCTTTTTCATCCCCAAAAAGTTGCTAGAATCCCATGGATCCTAGAATACTGAATAGTTACAAAACCAAATATACAATCCAGAGGGAATCTCCAATATACTGCTGAATCATGTAACTTTCTTAATTTGAAAGGTTATTGATCAAAACAGGAACAGTTTCTTATAAGATCAAGGATGTCAGTAATGGTAATAGTCACCAAATCACATTTTTCATCAAACTTTCATTACTATTTAAAAGAAGAAACACTAGTTTCATTTATGTGCTTTTTTCTCCAAGAAAGATGACTATTCTGCTGAAAGTAAATGATCAAAACACAAGACACACATTTACTGTAATGCTATCTTGGCACTGGCTTTGACATAAAGAGACTGATCCTATTGGCCATGGACAGGACTATGCTAAAACAATATCTTCATTTTAGAATATATTTCAATATGTTATTCTCTATATCCCAAGCCCAGGTCCCTGGTTTTCTTTCATAGAGTCTTCAATGGATCTCGAACTGAAAAGCGAGCTTGGGAATTCAGTGTCATAATGAGATTCCAGGAAAGTTTCACTATTGATTGAAATAGGTTCATAGCTGGAAGATTTTTCAGGATGACAATGGAGATGAAACTCCAAAAGGTTCATTTGTTTTACACTTAGTTTGTCACAGACCACCAGACATAAAAAAGCAGCATTTGCTTCCTAACCCTTTCTATGCACCACCATAGGAGGCTTACTTGTCCACTGCTGGACAGCTCCAATCATTAGGATTTTCCTTTTTAATTGTTTCCAATTCTACCAAGCAGAGCAAGTTGTTGCATCTTTCCCTTAACAGTAGCTAAGATATTTTCAATTAGAATATGATCACATCTTGATCAATACTCTTTAAGTATTTTTAAAGAATTGTGTTGGGGGCGGCCAGGTGGCTCAGAGAGTAAGAGCACCGGCTCTAGTGTTGGGATGACCTGGGGATCAAATCCGGGCTCAGATACTCAGCACCACACCCAGAAATAACTGGCCATGTAACCTTGAGCAAGTTACTTAACCCCAATTGCTTTAAAAGAAAATAAAGAACTGTGTTGACTGTGATTAATCAATGAACACAAACATTGATGCCCTCATAAACCAAGGTTGAATGAACTAAAGCTAATATTCTAGGTAGTGATTGAGCATGGCAGAGCACAAGACTCACAGTCTCTTAGTTCTGGAAACTATGACTCTCCAAGAGCAGGTGGAGACTTGAGGCTTTTGACTACCCAGACTACCCAGAGCACTGGAGATGTTTATGGAGCTCAACTCTCACTAAGAGATTCAGATTTTTTTTTTCTGAATTAATTGTGTCATCTATAGATTACAAGTATAAGACTGATATTTAACCCAAATATAATACTTCAGTACTTAGATGTATGTATACTCATATAGACACTTTATAAGGACACCCTGCAGTCCATCTTGCTTCCTCATTCCATTCCATGTACCTTTTTTTGGTCATTTCAATCATGTCTGACACTCTATTGACTCCATTTGGGGTTTTCTTGGCAAAGATACTGCAGTGGTTCATCATTTCCTTCTCCAATTAATTTTCCATATGAGAAAACTAAGGCAATTGGGGCTAAGAGACTTGCCTCACGTCACATTCCTAGTGAGCATCAAAGGCCAATTTGGAATTCATGAAGATGAGACTTCCTGACTCTGCAGCTAGCACTCCATCCACTGCACCACCTTCTTGCTCATATACACTCTATGGACATAAGCCCTCCCATAAATCTTCCAAAAAGGCTTGACCCAACATCAGAAGGATGAATACTACCAGTCTTGGCATTGTATGGAAGTCAATGGAGGACATGTTAATTACCCCATTCTCACTGCTAGATATAAATATACATATGTATGTGTGTATGCATGTTTCTTTATTATATGCATTGCTTATCTTTATACCTTTTAAAGATCTTATTAAGTTGAGTTGCCCTCTAAGTTTTTTTTACAAACTATTTTTTGCCTATGCCTTGTTTTATGAAATAATCTTGATTAAAATATTCCAACCTCCTCCATGAGGTCTCTGTCTCTCTCTGACTCCTGTGTATATATGCACGTGTTTGTATATATCAACAATATAGATGTATACATGGACTGTGTAATCTACATATTTATATGTATATACACACCTGCTACATATGCATACACATACATATATACATAGAGTTGGAGGGAGAAATGGAGACAGAAGGTATATGTGTCTATATACATGTATATACACACACATATATATGTGTATATACATATATATATATATAATTCTACTAGAAACATATTCTCAAGTTGGCAACAAATTATTAATTTGTCTTTAGGCAGGCCATTAAAATAGTTCTGAAGTGACCCGGATGTTTTCTCGTGTCTCAAAGCCCAGGGCTGTATCCGCTGCCCAAACCAACTGTCATTAATTACAAATATAGAGAGCACTTGTCATATCTCCTTCATTAATTCCAGGATATTCCGTTATAGCCATGTGCCATCTCTCTCCACCAATTCATGTCATATTGACACCATTTATGTTGAGAGTCCTCAAGAGCGCCAGCTGCCAAATGATTGATCACTCAGTGGACAGCCTGGTGATGAACCACTCCCAGCACAAACATGTTTGACTGGACTTGGCAGACATAAGGCCCTCATTGGACTCAAAGCCTTTCCAGAATGGTGGGACCCTTTCCTAGAATGGCCTGTGTGGATTCAGTGTCACCTCCAAACCCCCAAAAAACCCAGAGGTGAGGTCCTGATTGACTCAAAATCCATCCCAACATCCCCTACTTTTATGTGTCTAGAAATAAGTGAGAATGATTCAAATGCAATACATGAAAGGAAGGACAGTACTGTTTAAACTGACCCAAGAATCTCTTAATTTAAAGATATTTTCATTTAAAATGAGATGACTTCATGTGCCCAGTGAAGAGAAACTAAAGAAATCTAAGTGTGGGCCTGTCTGTACAGTGATGCTAGCATGGTGGGTTATGGACACAGTGCTGTCAACAGGACCTGGATTGGGACATTGCCCAGTAATTGAGGAGTTGTTTGACCAGGAGCAAGTCATTTAACACCGTTGGGCCACAAAATGGCAATAATCATGACATCTCTTATGGGGAGACAACACTTATAGAGGAGTCCTGGCCAGGAAGGGATATATTGTTTTGGACAGTTCCAGGACAATGAAGGAAGGAAGAGGTGAGTAGATGCATAGGATCATTGACTCCTGTGCTCAGACTTGGAAGAGAGACATGTCAGGCACCAATTTCAGTGTCTCAGATAGCAAATATCCAACTTCAAACTAATCATCTCATACATTTTCCACTTGTTTCACTTGCAGAAAAAAAGATAATTGGTAAGTAACCCAGAAAGCCAATCAATCCATTTGATTGTTATATGAGTCACAATAACCACACTCATTGGTATATATCAACCAAATTATTGCATTTATCATAATTATAAACTCCCATAGGTTTAGCATTAATAGAAGGCCCAAATCATGGTGGGTGAGATGTTACAAGGGTCCTTTCAAATCTGAAGAGCCTCGACGTAGATTCTGTCATGTTACTCTCCAATCTCGTCTGGATGAGAGCAATTTATCAAGGATGCCTACTGCAGACATGGGAAAACTAGTTCTCTTCACCAACTCAGTGAAAAGAGAGAGATTAGCAAAAAATGCAATTGAAGGAGATGGAACTTAATGCAATCTGGCTTAACAAGTCTTTGCTATGTGCCTATTTTACTAAAGGTCCCCGTTGGGTCTTGGGAGAGAAAGACAAAAACAAAGGAATCTTTCTCCTGGATGAGCTTCTGGCCCAAGCCCAGTCCTACAGCCAGACAAGCAGTAAGGAGCCCCTGCCCTCCCAGCATATAGACTCTGTGGAGGAGATGAGGAGAAGGCACTACTATGAAGTAGAAAAGCTGCTTTGGAAGCTGGAGCCCAGAACCTGAACTGAGGGACAACGGAAATGAAGGCTGTAGACTTCTCTGGGCAGACTTAGCCTCCCCTCACAGTTTGCCTAATGTCTGGACATGTAAGTTGCAGCAACAACAAACTTCTGTCTCTGGATTACTGGAAAGAGAGCTTGATCCCCCCACAAACTGAGGGGAAATAGAGACATGCTCAAGGGATTGAAAATGAGCAGAGTGCTCATGAAATTCTGGGAAGTCAAAAGTCCTCTTCCACAGAAGCACTTGTCTTTTTTTTTTCCCAGAGATTCAACTTGAAAGTCCTTAACTACTGACAAGAGTTTCTCTATATTTCTGGAGTGTTTAAAAATCATATCAAGCCTCCTTAGCACTTCAAATATACATTAAAGAAACTAGGCCATGACGACTGCAAGTGGTGGCATGGTTTTTGAGGTCATTTAAAAACCCACCAAATACGTATTAGCATAATAATGTGTATTTCAAAACTACATAAATATGTATTCAAACAGTCAACCAGATTCCTTCTAAACAGGCTATCACAGCCCAGGGTATAAATTTCCATATATTTTGAGGAAGCCTTATCTCTCTTATTGGTAATTCACCATGAAACAAAATCCCTGCAGCAGGACTGTATACTTTTTTTTTTCTTCCTCTCCCCAGAACAAAACAGTGTTAACAAAATGTTTGCCTTACCCACCCCACCCTCTGCACTAGATATTGGAGGAAGAAGTCCCTGACAACTTGATTAACTCCACACAGTTGATCCCAGAAAGCCGTGAGGGGAAATTTTAGTAGTTGGGATTGAGACCAAGATTACAAGCCACTAGGAAGTACCAAAAGGGGTGAGAAACCCATGGGGGAGCAGTGGGAAAGAAGTCATTGCTCTATGATTTCACCTTGATCCAACCAAGTCAATGATATAGAAGCCTTCCCATGTAAGAGATATGTGGGATAGGGTTAACTTTTGTGCAATCAGACATCAAAACAAATCATCTGTAGGGCAAAGAAACTGCCTGGTCTGGCCCAGTGGTAGAGGTCTAGTACTGCCATGACATGAGTTTCTGAGCCCCCACAATGAAAATGAAAGGAGTCCACAATAAGCAAGTCTTTCCTCTGTAAAATAAGGCTATCAGTGCTACATGACAGGAGTGAAAGAGAAAGAGAAATGAAGGCCATCGCTGATGGAGCTCTGGGAAATCTGTAGAAGGCAGTATCTGAGAAATGAAAGGAGGCAACATCTCCATTGAGTCTAATCTAGGGGAAAGGCCAAAATGACACCCCCATCCTAGACACTAGGTCTCTGTACATGATCAGGAGTGCCTGAGGTTACACAGCAGAGAGGTGAGGGGGAAGGGGCAGAGAGAGAAAGAAGAATTACCCACTAGCAGGTATGGCCTCTGACATGAGGCTTGTTTTCTCGAGCCTATCAAGTCCCCTTTGCTCATTGTAACCCATATGAATGCACAGAAGGTGAGTGGTAAGACACTGGGTATTGGCATAGAATGAAGTCTCTGGGTGGGAATTAGGAACCAAAGATTGGGAGCACCGTTCAAACTGTCCTCAGGACCTTTGTCTCATGGCACTCCATCTGGCATGAGAGTCACATGAGAACGGTCAGGGAAGTCTAAAATGGATTTCAAATAATCCCAAGAATTTTAACTCAACTCTTAAGAGCTTGCTATGTGTAGTACACTTGCCACCCCCTTGCAAAACTGAGAGATATACCACAGGCCCTCTTCCTAAGAGGCTGCTGGGCTAATTGGTGAGAGAATATCTACACACAAAGCTACAGGGAAAAGGGGACTGGAATAAGTGAAAGTGGGAGAACTAAGTATTATGCCATGAAAATTTCAAGAGAAAGGGGTCATTTCCCCTGGCAGCATCAGGGACAAAGTAGCATCTGCTCTTATCCTGGAGGAGACATCAATATATGGAGACAGAGGTAGAAAATGTCAATAGTAATACAATAACAGTAGTAGATAAAATTAGTATTATCAATTGAAGTTTACAAAGCACTTTTTATATATTTATTCATTTGATCTTTTGAATTACCCTGAAATTTAGATATTGTTTTCTCTTTTTTTTATAGATGGGGAAACTGAGGTTGAGAGGGGCAAAATCACCTGTTGAGAATCACACAGCTAGTGTCAGAGGCTGCTTCTGCCTCCAAAGGAAGGTACTCCTGCCTATGCTCTCTGAACTGGCCCTCCTCACTGCCCCATAAGAGATAGTCTTACAAGCCAAATAGGAGAAGGCAGGAGAAGAGGGGAAGGACTAGATCCACTATAGCTGGAATGCAGGCCATAGGAAGGGAGAAAGCCTGAGGGAATGATCAGAGATTTCTAAGATTTCACTGGCAAACCAGGATTTCTTTAGTTCTGTTTAAGAAGTGCCTACTAGATGCATTTCTCTCTTTTTCAAGAATTCATCATTCCTAAAACTGAAGTTTTGTTAAAACTTCCAGAAAAACAAAACTTGAATTGTATTTTTTAGTGTTTACCACAATTTTTCTCTGAGATAATAATTACAATAATTATGGCTGAAAACTATGTAGCATATAGAGTTCTTTTTAAACTCCTTTATTTATTTTCTCATTTAAACAACAAATAATTCAGTGATGTAAATAGAAGAGAAATTATTTTCCTTATCCCACATATGAAGAAAGGAATAAATAAAATCATCTTCCGTGTTTTCTATGTGCTGGGAACTGTGCTAAGTCCTGTAGACATAAATCCTGAGAATAATTTAATACCTGATCTTTTGAAGCTTCTCCTCTGTTAAGGGAAGACTACACATGTGTTGTCATGCATTGTGATCTCCAAGGCAAGGCTGATTTGTTCTGGAGTCACAGGGCAGTGAACTAACCTCTTCTCTTACTAGGAATGTAGTATGTTTTGATGACAACTTCCAAGAAGTGAAAAGTAGATAGAAAAGTAAAGGGAAAAAGAGGAGCATGGCTAGCATATGGCCAGAGTGCATCATGATGGGTGTGAGACACCCAGCTACTGTGGGTTCTCTCCAATCCGGAAACTATCTGGAGGCATCATCTGACAGAGAGTATGGTTAAGAAGTATTACAGGGGCGACCAGGTGGTTCAGCAAGTAAGAGCACAAGAGCACCGGCTCCAGTGTTGGGATGACCTGGATCAAATCTGGGCTCAGATACTTAGCACCACACCCAGAAATAACTGGCCGTGCAAGCTTGAGCAAGGTACTTAACCCCGATTGCTTTAAAAAAAAAAAAGTATTACAGAAAGATATATGGAAATGTTAACTCTCCTCCCTCACTTTTCATTTGTGTGTATATGTGCGCATGTGTGTGTGTGTATGGGGGGGGGGGCAAGGCAGTTGTGCTTAAGTGACTTGCCCAAGTTCACAGAGCTAGTAACTGTCAAATGTCTGAGACTGAATTTGAACTCAGGTCCTCCTGAATTCAGGGTCAATGTTCTATCTACCATACCACCTAGCTGCCCCCTCACTTTTCAACCCTTTACAAGCAACTCCAATTTATGTGAAAGTTCTCTACCCAAAGTTTCTTTTGATCTCCCCATTGCCAAATCCAGTCATCTTCTATCAGTCCTCATTGGTGACTTCTCTGCAGCAAGTGAAGCTCTTTTTCGTGCGGACTTTCTCTTACATTGCTTGTTATTGGGGATGGTTAAAGTTGGGATGGCGGTGCTGGTGCTGGGAGTTATGGGCATAACACCGCTTTCTCTTTATTCTTCTAGTGGATGACTTCTCCATCTCCTTTTCTGGAGCATCATTCCTGTCTTCACCTAACTATGGCAATATCCTAAGTCTCTGCCCTGAGTCTACTTCTCCACACTCTATCCTTTAGGGAGCACATCAGCTCCAGTAGGCTTACTTTACATCTACTATAACTGATCCCTGAACATAAGTCTAGTTCTAATCTCTGATCTGAATTTCAGTCGCCTAATATCAGTGACCTACTGGAAATTTCAAACTAGATCTCACCAAAGCATGTCACATGGGACTTGTCCAAAATCAGTTTTTGCCTTCCAATCCAGGCCTCTTCTTTACTTCTCAGTATCTTCTGAGGATATAAATATCCTTCTAGTCCCCAAGGTTCTCAGCCTCAGAAGCATCATTGACTCTGCAGGATCCTCACCTCACTTACCTAATCATCATTTTGTCACACCTCCATTCTAGGTGTGTGACCTATTTCCTTTTCCTTCCCAAATTATCAAACTATACGGTAACGCTAACACCACTTCTACTTCTGTCTCTATTCATTTTAATTAAACCTAAAGCCTTCCACTGTGTTTCCATGCTTTGATTACTGGTTACCCCAGGATAATAAAGTATGGAGTGGTCATTCAATGAGCAATTGTCAGAGATGTTTTAGAGATTTGTTATCAAGATTCTTGGATAAATTAAGATTATACTAGATGGCTTTGAGGTTGTTTCTAAAGTTGATCTTCTGTAATTCTGTGTCAGGATTTCATGAGTGATTGGATTTGATGGTGAATCAAAGGGAAGGGTAAGAGATAATACTACAGTTACAAACTTGACAGAGAGCAGCAAGAGGTAGAAGCAGATACAGAGGATAAGACAAATTCACATTAGACATATTGATTTTAAGTACCCTTAAGTTAGCTATTCAACAGGCAATTCAGTAAGTGTGTGTGTGTGTGTGTATGTGAAATTACAGGTCTAGTCCTTAACCAAACCAAGGGGTCCAAATCACATGGGATAGAGCATGTCACTTACTCCAAGCATTCTTGGTCATTACCATTCCTTTGATCAATGTTCTAGGCCCATGATGAAACAGGTAGATATTTTTAGCTCATCTCTCAAAGGACAGAACTGCCACTATATAAGAACTGTCATCATCTCTAGCACTAATTGGGAGCTTTGTCTTTTTTAACAGACTCAGTTGGGATGTTGGATCGAAAAGACATGGTGAATTCACTTTAGAAGGTTTCAGTTCAAGTTAAAGCTGGTTAAAAGGTAGGAATAAATGTGAAAGAATATCATAGGAAGTAGGCCTTCTTAATAATTAATACACTAGTACAATGGGGAACTAGTTGCTAGGGATGCCATGAACATATCTCATGAGTATTAAAGCCATCACTTTAAGTAAGATGAAATTTCCAGGACTTTAATCTCCCCCCACTCCCATGCCAACAATACCCCTCCCCCACCACAGTATTTTTTAAGTCATATTCCATAAAATGGTATGAATTTGTCTTGAGGGAAGGGAGAAACGTTTGCAAACCCTTCTGTATGTGTTCACATACTGAAGAAAATTTGCAAATATTGATTATACTGATCTTTAACCTAAATGTCTCATGTTAAATTACTGCCATTTTCCTAGGGTATGTTATTAAAGAAATAAATTCTATTGTACTTTAAAAATAAGGAGAAGTTTCATGGTAATGGGATAAAGCATGTATTCCTTTATGTTTTGTTCTAACAATCCCAATACCTACACAATTATACTGAGAAGAAAAACAATGTAATATGTGTAATCATTTCCAATAATTTTATTTAGACTTGAACTGTTTTTCATAAGAGGTGAGTAACTTGTCTCATATGAATTTCATCCACAAAGAATACTGCTCTGCATATGTATTTAGAATCACTATCTCTGGAATATTTAGGAAAGAGGTCAACCAGTACTCAAGGAGGCTCCTTTTTATCAGGTGATCATGAGGCCAGTCATCAATCCAATTGATACTCCTTGATTTTCTTACTTTTGAAATAATTAAGGTAAGATATAATTGTTATTTCAACATGTAGAAATGTCTCGTGCTGAATCCTTTTGGAAAGGTCCTGAAGTATTGAAACAACTTTGGCATTATACCCACTTTCATCAAAATGAATGGAAGTTTATGGGCCCCCAGGTGATGAAAATCTGTGTGTGTGCATGCATGTGGGTGTGTGTATATGTGTGTGTGTTTCAAGCAATTATAGAAGACTTCCAGAAAGATGAATTTGTGAGGTATTATAACAAAGCCCGGTATGCTTTCATTACCTTAGAAAGAAATTTTCCAAACCAAAAAAAAAGGGGGGGGAGGGGGTGTCAAAGAAATCCACACTAGAAAAACTCTACAAACACATGGAAACTAAAGAAATAAGTAAGCAAATTAAGAATGTATTACTACAATTAAGAAATACTCAGGTATAAAACATCAAAGAGAAATTTTCAGAAGAAAGGAATAATTCTATAATTGCTACTTCTAGAGTCCAAGATAAGAGAATTGGATAGACACTGGGATCCCCAGGGTTATCGAAGCTTAATACACTAAAGGTAAATATAAGAATGAAATTAGAACTCTGAAAGATAAATTTTAAAAGAGGATCAATGATTTAGAATAGAAACTATTGAAACTGAAACTGAAAACACACTGAAACTAAATAAACCTACCCCACTCCAAAATAGAATACAGGACTGATGCAAGAAAATATATTAGTTCAATGTCAAAAGATATAAAACTTGAAGAAATATTTAGTCTCTGTGAATCAAAGCACCTGACACTGAAGATAAAACAAAAGGAATCAAACTCCAAATGATTGACCCCCCCCCCCCAAAAAAAAAAAACACGGGAGTAAACACAATACATAAATACATTATATATGTATGTGTGTGTATAATTTTTTCACAAAATTTTATGACCTAAGTACTGGCTGTGAAAATACTGATCCCAGGGGTAGCTAGGTGGCACAATGAATATAGCACCAGCCCTAGAGTCAGGAGGACCTAAGTTCAAATCCAGCTTCAGACATGTAGCACCTACTAGCCACATGACGTAAATCAAGTCACTTAACCCCAATTACCCTGCCTTCTGCCTACAAAAACAAACAAAAATAAAAAAGAAAAACCCCAGATATTGGGACAGAGCTCCCCTCTCTGGTAGCAGAGTTCTACTGTGGAAAAAAGCTCAAAAGTCAAGTAATTGAATGGCAACAGAGCAAGCAAAGGAATCAAAGCAAGCAGACCAATCTGAAATTAGACTCCTATTTTGGTGACAAAAAGAAGCAAAGCATGGAACAGGAGGAAGACAATGAAGTCAGAACTCTTGCACCAAAAGCTTCCAAGAAAAGAATAAGCTGCTTACAGGCCACAGAGGAGCTTAAGAAAGATTCAGAAAACCAAATAAGAGAAGTGGAGGAAAAATTGGGAAGAGAAATGAGAATGCAAGAAAATTATGAAATGAGAGTCAACAACCTGACTCAAGAAAATAACACCTTACAAAATAGACTAACTTGAATGGCAAAAGAGGCTCAAAAAGGCAATGAGGAGAAGAATGCCTAAAAGAACTGTATTTGCCAGATGGAAAAAGAATCTCAAAGGTAACTGAAGGGAAACATTCCTTCAGAATTAGACTGGAGCAAATGGAAGCTAGTGACTTTATGAGAAATCAAGATAGTATTAAACAGATCCAAACAAATGAAAAAAATGGAAGGCAATATGAAATAACTCATTGGAAAAACCACTGACCTGCAAAATAGATCCAGGAGAGACAATTTTAAAAGTATTGAACTACCTGAAAGCCATGATCAAAAAAAGAACCTAAACATCATCCTTCAAGAAATTCTCAAGGAAAATTGCTCTGATGTTTTAGAACCAGAGGGCAAAATAGAGGGTGAAAGAATCCACTAGTCACTTCCTGAAAAAGATCCCAAAAAGAAATCTCCTAGGAATATTATACCCAGGTTCCAGAGTTCCCAGATCAAGGAGAAAATATCACAAGTAACCAGGAAGAAACAATTTGAATATTGTGGAAATATAATCAGAATAACACAGAATCTGGCAGCTTCTACACTGAGGGATCAAAGGGCTTGGAATATGATATTCCAGAGGTCAAAGGACCTGGAATTAAAACCAAGGATCACCTAGCCAGCAAAACTGAGTATCATGTATCTGAGGAAAATATGGTCATTCAATTGAATAGAGGACTTTCAAGCATTCTTGATGAAAAAAAAAATCAGAGTTGAATAGAAAATTTGACATTCAGATACAAGAAGCAAGAAAAGCATAAGAAGGTAAACAGGGAAAGGAAATCACAAGGAACTTATAAAGTTGAACAATTTACATTCCTACTTGGAAAAATGATCATTGTAACTTATGAAACTTTTCTCAGTATGCGAATAGTTGAAGAAAATAGAAATGTACACATATATATGTATATATAGGAGGATATATGGGTGTATAAATACATATGTGAGTGTGTGTATATATGTGTACAGGTATACATAGACAGATGGTTGAGGAACAACTTAATAGGAAGGGGTGATACTTAAAAGGTGAAATTAAGAGATGAGATGGGAATATAATTAGAGGAGATAGAAAGAGACAAAATGGAGTAAAGTATCTCATATAGAAGAGGGAAGAGAAAACTGTTACAATGGAGGGCAAGAACCGGAAGGCAAAAGGGAATGGGTCAACCTTATTCTCATTGAATTTGGCTTAGGGAGGGAATGACATACACACTAAGTAGGGTATCTCACCCTACAGGAGAGTGGGGGAGAAGGGAATTAGAGGAGGGGATGATGAAAGGGAGGGCAGGCTGGGAGGGAGAGAAGGTGGAAGCAGTTACTTTTGAGAAGGGACAGGATCAAAACATCAAATAGAACAAGTGTGGGTTGGGATAGGATAGAGGGAAATATAGTGAGTCTTTCACAACATATCCACTATGGAATTATTTTGCATAGCTACACATGTACAACCTATATTGAATTGCTTATCTTCCCAGTAAGGGTGGGTGACAAGAGAGGAAGGGAAAGAATCTGGAATTCAAAGTTTTAAAATCAAATGTTTAAAAGTATATTATTATTATCATTATTATTATTATTATTTTTACATGTAACTGGGAAATAAGATATACAGGCACTGGGACATAGAGATCCACTCTGCCCTACTGAAAAGTCAGAGGGGGTATGGGGGAAGACATAGGAGAGAGAAGATTGGGGGAAGGGATATTCAGTGGGATTGCTGTTTTGGGGTGGTGTGTCAAGCAGAAAAATGGGGAGAAAATTTGTAACTCAAAATCTTGTGGAAATGAATGATATAAACTAAAAAAAAAATAAAATAAGAAACAAATGTAAAAAGAGAATTTTTTTTTCTCACGAGAGCTACATATTCTATATTCACCCATGCCTCTGGCATCTACTCACAGCTGTCCACCAACACCACGCTTCTAATCATTCTCCAAAACCATTCTCTTTTATCAAGGGATCACAAAAATTTCTATTCTGGATTATAGACTGGAACAAGAGTCAGTGAGTTATTTTTAAAAAGTTCCCACTGTGTGCTAGGTATGCTATGTGCTTAATATTCTAAGTGTTAGGGATACAAAAAAATGCAAAAAAGAGACCTTGCCCTTGACAATCTCACAATCTAATTCTGAGAGGTTAGAATCTGAGAGATCATCTATTTAAACACTTTCTTTTCTACATCAAGGAGTTATAATCCAGAAGTCAAGTGATTTGTCCAATGATACCTAGTTAGTGGAATGATCAGACACAAATATCAGGTCTTGCTGCCATTTCCAGTGATCATTCTACTAGACTCCATTAGAAAACCAACAAATGCACCTAGCAGTCAAGCAACTTTGCCAAAGTGAGGTGGCATCATTAAACTGATAAATTCTGGGACTTCTTTCAAGCGCCAGATCAGCAAAATTGCCCAGTGCCGATTTTTTTCAACTAATATTTTGAGGACATGCAAATTCTTTAGCTCCCAGCATGAGTAAAAGGAGGCTAAAATACCTTTATTATTTATTTCGCAGGATTATTATGAGCCCAAAAAAAGTCATGTGAATAAAGCATTTTGTGAATTTGAAAGCATCATATAAATGCAAATTCTTCATTTTTAGGGAGAAATGTTCTATGGAGGTATTGGAGGCAACAGCTCCACCTTCATGATGCAGCCCAAGTACAGTTTATCTGTTGAATTATTCAGACTATTTTGGAGTTTTTTGTACTGTAGGGACTGTCAACTGTTCATTTCTAGAGGACAAGCAAGCTTCAGATGGTTGATTCTTGCCACCTGCTTGTCTTTTTCTAGGCATCTGGCATATGCTAAATGTCTGTAAGGTACAATACCGCTCATTTTTTACCATTTTTTGTAGGATCTACATTGACCAACAAATCAGGTTCCATAAGGATAACCTTTCTCCAACTTCTAGTGATAATGACCTTCTTTAAAACACATATCGAGCCTTCTGTCTAATTAGGTCTGTATGACTCAGTTATTGATTTCATATTTGTTTGTCAATATTTTGTTCACTGAGTTTACGTGAATGTTAGCCATGGAGGGATTCTTGTTTCTACTGTTGGCTCCAAAACATTGCCAAAGCTGATTATGAGAAGAAATTGTATCATTCTAGCATGATTTACTCTAGCTAAAGCTGGGTTAGGCTTCTGTGGTTACTCTTTCCTTTTTCTAAGTCCCTGAAAGCATCCTCTCTTCATGATACATTCTCGAGTGGCCAAGAGTTAGTGAGTTTCACTGGCACATAGCTTTCTCACTTCCTTCTTGCCCTTTGTTGAAAACCAGGCTAACACCTGCTCTTTTGCAGCCCAGCAGCATCACTTGCATCCTCAGTGATTTATCAAATAGAACCAACTGTTGCTCAGCAATCCAATTTGTCAGACATTTCTCTATTCTGGGACGTGCAGTAGTTTATTTAGACCTAGTGTTACTCAGTGTTATTGCATTCACTTGAATATTTATTGACTTTGTTTTAGTGTTATAAATACCTAATTAGTGTAGTCATTCATATGGTGTTTTAAAGTTTAGAAAAGCTCTCTATATAATTAGCTCATTTAATTTTCATAATAGTTCCATGAGGATAATATTGTACTTATCACCATTTCACAGATGAGTAAACTAGAAGCCAAAGAGCTTCAATAACTTCCCCAGGGTCACACTACAAACAAACATCTGAGAATGGGGTTCAAACCCTGGCTTCAGGACTACAAGCTCAATGGATACTGATTCCATTAGGCCATGATGTTCCATTCCTGGCACAGTAACATGTTCAGTATCAGCCCTTCTCTTTTTTCCACTTTCTATATTTTTTGTCCCCTAGGGAAAACCTTCTCTGGTCAGTATTTGATTTGAGTTAAACTTTAAAATGTAGGAGTGTGATCCTATGTTGGCCTTGACCTTGGTCAGCTAAAGCATTGATCACTGAGTGATATAATGAACAGATTTAATGACTGAGAATAACTTAGGATGCTATTAGGAATATACTTCAGAATTCATTAGTACTTCCATATCTACACAATTCATGTCTTTATATCACATGAAAACAGACTAAAGAGATTAAATCTCTTAAGTTTTGAGGAAGGAAAGGAGCCGAGATAGAAGTTTCTCAGATGAAGAAGAGGTTACAGAGAAGAAACATGGCAATGGAGCATGGTTTCCATTTGGGCACAATTGTGGGAAGGGAAGATTATAAAGGGAAGTACAGGAGGAATATTTTTAAAGAATTACAATAAGGAGCGAATTACATTTTCACCTCAGAGAACTGTGATTTTTTTCTCATTTTGCTCTCTTTTCCTTTCGACTTTATACATAAAATTACCATCAAACACAAGAGATGTCACCCTAATTGGAATGTTTCTGAATCCAGAGTGCAAAGAAGGTCACACCTCATCAAAGAAGAGAGAACCATCCCATAATTCTTGGGCAGAGTAAATGTAGGTATCAAAGGCTTCAATCCCTATTGGAATGATGTAAGTTCACTGCATGTAATAGAGACACTTAAAGGAGTTAACCCTTTCCCCTAAAGATTTAGATGATCCATTTAGCACTCACTCTCAACTTCAGAAGAATTTGTATACCTTTCCCCCCATTACTGATCATGAGGAATAACTGAGTATTGAGAGGGGAAGAGGGCCAAAGAGAAAGGGATGTGAGCAATTAATCATGGTTAATTCAAAAGAATTATTTGTTGAGGCTCCAAAAAGGCTGTGCCTTTGCCACATAGGTCACCAGTCTGGGGCTCTCTCTATATAATATATTCCAATATGGGAAAAATATATACTTTATCAAATTAGCAAAGTCCAAGAGTAAAATTGGAACAGTTATCATATGTTTGGCACATTTAAGTATCCTGCTCCACACAACAATTACCTATTGGCATTAAAATAGAGCAAATCATCTTATTTTAAAACTCCCTTAGGTAGTTTGGCTTTCTCACTACCTCTTCTATAGTTCTTTCTTGATTTCTTTTTCCCTACTTCCATTGCTTGTCATCTCTACCTTGAACAATTTTCTAGTATCCCTTCTTTGAATGTATCACTCATCTAATCATTCATTCAGTCACGAACATACTCTTAGAGCACATGTCACTCTCCAGCTCTAAGACCCTCAATGGCACTCTAGTGCACTGAGCTGAAACACTAACTCTTTGGCAGGACATGTAGGGCACTCCCCACTCTGGCTCTTGCACAATTTCAAAGCCTTCTTTTACATGTTTTTTTTTTTCCTTTTCAAGCACTCTGTATTTTAGCTAAAGTGAACTGCTCTCTTTTTCCATGAATATGACTTCCCCTTTCCCATTCCTGGTTGATTCCCTGTCTCAGGACTGGAATGCCCTGCTGCCTCATCTCTCCTTTCTCTGATCTCAAGGTACAGCTTGGGCAGCACTTGCCTTTCATTAGCACACCAACTCTCAGATGAAAGTGTTTTCTCTCTTCTCAAATTTCCCTTGAGTGATTTGCCTGGATCTCTCTTTTGTCCCATCATACCTTACCTTGCACTACAGTGATCAGTGCACCTGCCTTATCCTTCCAGTAGAAGGTATTCTAGCATCTCGGAACTGGAAGGCATACAGAAGCACCCAGTTTAACACAATTGTACAAGAATCCCCTTGATGAGATATGAGACAAGGAACCACCCAGTCTATGCTTGAAAACCTCCAGGGAGAGGGAACCAACTACCTCCCCAGAAAGCCCATTCCACTTTGAGGCAGCTGGAATTGTTGGAAGTTCTTATCATTTAACTTAAATCTGCCTCTTTTCATCCAGCACCTTCTGCATATTAGCTACTCAATCATTTGGGGGTCATGGGGATGGTTCTTGATTGGCTCCTTCTCTACAAGGCTCTCTTCCCAGACCTATGTTTTTCCCCTTCTCAGAGGTCTGCTAACACATTCTCCTGCCTTTAACTGGCACTTCCATACCTATAATTCCTTAATATTTGTCTTCAGTCCTCTTCATTTACCTGAGCTCTATTACTAAGTTCCAAATACATAATGGATATTTTTACTCTGGTAGTTCATTCCATCTCTATACACAGGAAGACACAGACACATCAACATCATGTCTCAATTCCACTAATGGCCAATTTTGCCAGTCAAGTGTATTCAACATTTCAGAATTATTTCGATTCTGCCTTTCATGCTCCATATTAAGACCTACAATTGTTTTCTCTTTAAGATCTATGTTTCATGCATCAATTTTTTCCCATTGTCCTGCCATTACCCTCTTTCAGCTCTTCATTCACTTTTAGATGACTGCACTTGTCTCTTGGAAACTGCTTCCTTGATTTCCAGAAAGCTCCCCCTTCATCTCTAATCTCTTTCACATACGCTGTCTTTGCAGACATTGAAAAATCATGCATCATCACTTGCTTCTATGAGACACTGGCCCAGGCAGGTAGGAAACTGCTCTCAGCAGAAAGTGGTGAACCTCCATGACAGGAGCCTTCATTTTCTGGAAAGTTCAATGGCAGGCCTCCGATGTTGATGGAACTTGATTTAACTCTTCCAGCTAGTCATAGCGAAGCCTACACACATTGCTGTTCAAGCAGGCATTTATGCTCACTAGGGAGGAGTTGTGAAATCATTATGCTCAGTTAAGAGTATACACCTGCTTTGGTGGAAAAAAAGAATGTCGTTGAGAAAGGGCAGATTGATTATATCAGTCAGAAGATACCCATTGAACTGGTGCAGGAGACAGCCTGGCCACATATTGCCCAAATCTATACAGAGTCTACAACCAGATCTCCAGCAGCTCTCTTCCTGCAGAAATAATGAACTCTAGCATCTGACTAGAAAAAGAGAACAAAGCTGAAAACAGCTCAGCAATGTGGATGGTGATGTGTGAGAGAAGGTGGAAAGACAGAACCCTAGAAGCCATCTGTCATGGGGAGGAAGGGAATGAAGGCATGCCATGTCAACTCAACCCAATCTACATTGGTTTGGGATCCAAAAACAGTTTAGGAAATATAAATGTTCTAATTATATAAAATTGTGAATGGATTTTTATAGACAACCGTGTTCTCTGTGTGGCTCCCAGTTCCTCATTCATTTTTGGGATTATAGCCCCAAATCTTCAGACTGTCAATAAAATGGGTTCCTACTTTTCCTGGACAGTCAGTCAAGAGTGGCACAGACCAGTCAGTGGTGATCGTATTACAGCTGTCTACATAGACCAACTGGGTTGGATGAGAACCAAAAGCTCCATCTGTCTCGAATATCCTTTCATTTCTTTTAATTTTATTGCAGCTGCCCTACTTATTCAGTATTATTTTGACATTCATCATTATGTTTTGATTGAATCTGAAGCATCATAAATGGAGAAAAGGGAGGAGGAAGAAGAAGAGAATGAAGTAAAAGAAGAGAAAAGAAGAAAAAAGGAAAAGGATTTGGAGAAGACTTATATGGTGCTTAAAGATTTGCAAGGTACTTTAAATGGGTTATTTTATTTGCTGCTCACAACAACCCTATGAGTTAATCTATCTTGCTACTTCCGTTTTGTATGAGTAGACAGAATGATAAGCGATGTTCCCAGGGTGACACACATCATAGGTCAACAAAGCAAAATTTGAATTTAGGCTTTCCTAAATCCATGGTCAGCATTCTCTCCACATGACCAGCTAGCCTTTTTAAAGGTCCTGAAACATTAATGTTTTGGATTACTTTTGTATCACTTCCAAACCAAGGGAAGGGTCACATTACTTCCAAGTCTCTCTCTTGACTTGACCAAATCCAATCTGAAATCTAGAGTCTTGATTAATTTCAGTTTTCCCATGGAACTGTAGCCATGATAGGACTGACTGATAGCCTGTCAGAGGAGCCAGCCCCATGCATGTGACTCATGGCAGTGGAACAGTCAGCCTCAACTCACTTAAGACCCCCAACTGAGAAATAAAATAACTCACTTCATATTAGGCTTTGTCTTTTCTCCTTTGTGTGTGGGACAAAGAGACACAAAGGAGATAATATTAAGACAGTTTTTTTTTCCTCTCTGCATGCTGCTCAGGCTGCCTCTGGAGAAATAAAGTACACTTTCCTTACATATTTCCAACTATGAGAAACAAATGAAAACTTCTTAATTAGTATCACTAATTTCTCCTAAACATCTCAAAGTTTATATCTATATTTGTGCAACATATTTCTCTTTCCAAATTTAAGTAATACCAAAAAATCCATAAAATTCTATTTTCACTGAATTTTCACAGAATCTCAGTCTTGGAAAGGACCTCTGGGTTCAGGGGTCTAGCTTGTACTGACCAAGAATCAGTTCCCTCTTCCACATCCACCAAGTGGTCATGCAGTGATTATGCTTGAAGACCTCAAAGCAGAGGAACTCATCGTTTCCTGAGGTTTCCTGTGGTCCTTTTACAATGTTCTAATTGATAAGAAGTGTTTCTTCATTCTAACCCGAATTTTCCTCTTTGCAACTTTTTGCCATTGTCCTAACTTCTCCCCTTTCTGTCCACATATAAAAGTACAGTTCTAGGGGTGGCTAGGTGGCACAGTGAGTAAAGCGTTGGCCTCGGAGTCAGGAGGACCTGAGTTCAGTTCCAGCCCCAGACACTTAGCACCCACACAAAAAAACTAGCCTTGTAACCTTGGGCAAGTTACTTAACCCCAATTGCCCTCCAAAAGGCAAAAAAAAGTACAGTTCTACTTACACATGACAATTCTTCAAATACTTGACATCATCAATTGAATCTCCTCTCTTTTCTTCTCTAGGGTAGACATCTCCAGGTCCTTTACCCAGTATGGATATGACATGATCTTAAGGATTTTCTCAAGCCTAGTTGCTCTCCTTTGGATACTCCATCCAGCTTATGAATGGCCTTATCAAATTGTAGTTTTTTGAACTGAAAAAACATCAGAATCCATCTAAGAGTGCATTAGCACATCAATTTTGCCAACCTACATTTGAAAGCAGTTAACCTCTATTCATATTCAACTGAATACTAGACCATGAGAGAAGTGTTCTATGACCCTATGATTTGACCTCAAGGATAGTACTTGACCATGCAGCAATACACAAGAGAGCTTGACCTGAATAAGCCAAGGAGATGTAGTTCTTATTTGCCTCATAATAGAATAACACTCTAAAAATAACTATATGTAGTAGGAAAAAGAAAAAAAAGAAAGCTTATAAGAGAATTATGTCCTTGCTTTAAAATTATCAATATACCACTAGTGATTTTCTGCTTTTAGGAGGGTATGTAATATTATTACTTATCATTCTACTTTTAAGACTTGGCATGCATGAGTTTGACCCATGAGCTTCCAAAGGCTGTGCCAGGGCATGAAAGGTCTGGCAACTTTGACCAAGTTTCTTGTCTTTAAGTGTGGATGCAACTGAAGTCTGTGTCTGTTGTCTGAAGTCCAGCCTAGCAGAATGGGAAGAGGTTCAGCACCATCTGTTTGGCCATGGCGACCCCAGAAATAGACTCCAATACAGGAGAGCCTCTGGATTGCCATCTGCTTTTAGTAGAAATGTTCATTCACTACTTTTTGGTAGCAAAACATTAGCAAAGAGGGAAGAAAATGCTGGTAATCACATGGTTTGTAGAACATCTTCAAAATTGATTTTAAACATGGTAGGCTTGATATAGGAGCTTTATCTACTGAATGATGAGTTAATGGACTGCAAGAAGAATTAAATTATATCCATATGGACCTTCTCCATAAAAATGAAAATCAGGATACAATGTAGGAAAGAGACTTAACTGACTTCTCTTACTTTTCCTCTCTCTCTCTTCTCTCTCTCTCTCTCTCCCCCAAAATCTACAACTCCTCCACAGAAAGTTTTCAGTTTTTTTCAGGAAAAACTTTCCTATCTCTCCTTGCAGTGATAAAATATCATTACCAAGCATGCTGCCATGTCGAATATGTCAGCCAATGTTCATTTTCCATTTCATATGGAAAAACATAAAATGTTCTGTTTGAAAGTGTAGAGATTTTCCAGTTAAGGATTTCAGTGGTTTAGAGCATGAGTTTATTTGCCAAGTATGGCATCTGAAAATGATTCATGCTGATTGACTATATGCCCTCAACAAAACAGAAATAAACAATTAAAGAAGCATATGATCCTTTGATGAGCTTGATATAAGATTGAGTTAAACAAAATGATTCCAAGTGCATTTTTATATAAAACCAGGAGAGCAAAGATTTGAAATGAAAGATATCCACTGTAGGGATGGCCAGGTAGCACAGCGAGTAAGAGCACTGGCTCCAGTGTCGGGATGACCTGGGGATCAAATCCAGGCTCAGATACTTAGCACCACAACCAGAAATAACTGGCCATGTAACCTTGAGCAAGTTACTTAACCCTGATTGCTAAAAAAGAAAAAAAAAGATATCAACTGCTTTCTAAAAAGTAATCTATTTTACCAATAGTGAAAATAATTCAATTCAGTTCAAGAAGCATTTCTTTGCATATAACCTATAGGTCACTTTGTTGGCCAACAAAAGCAATGGATACGAAGGCAGAATAAACAACAGTGCCTGCTCATGAGTTCACATTGTATTTACTGGGGGATAAAACATTTAAGCAGATACCAGTCAAGCAACAGATAC
Source organism: Petaurus breviceps papuanus (assembly GCF_028583685.1). NCBI lineage: Eukaryota > Metazoa > Chordata > Mammalia > Diprotodontia > Petauridae > Petaurus > Petaurus breviceps. The sequence continues at coordinate 7,157,537 of NW_027185872.1, read as the reverse complement.
TTATTAAATTATTAATCTGTTCTGGTCTTATCCTTAATATCTCTGAAACTATTGACACTGTTCATCACTCTCTCCTTAAAACTTCTTCTCTCCAGGTTTTTCGACATTGTTCTCCCTATCTTTCCTCTTCTATGTCTGACTACTCAGTCATTTTTGCTAGAGTTTCATTTAAGTAGCACTTGATACCTGTGGGTGTGCCCCACATGCTACTGGACAGCACTAATTAGGTGCCCTATGGATATCTTAAAGTTAGCTTCCTAAAGCTGGACTCACCTCTCCTCAGAGCTTCTGTTCTGCTGATCTTCCCCACTTCTCTTGAAGAAACCACCATTCTTTTAGGAATCTCACCTCCCAATCTAGGCAGCAATCATCCTTAACTCTGTCCACTCATCCCATTGGTTGCCAAGTTCTACTACTGTTACTTTAGCAATATCTCTCACATGTCTCCTTTTCTGTTTCAACACTACCCCTCCTCGAGGGCAGCCCTTCATTATCTCCAACTCAACTATTGATATAGTCTGATGATTGTTGCCTTGCCTCGAATCTCTCCCTATTCCAGCCCATCCTCCTCTCAGCTATAAAAATGATCTTCTAAAGCATAGGTATTACCATGTTACCTCAATATTCATTAAACTTCAATGGCTCCATAGTACTTCAAGGATCAAATATAAAATTATATTTTGGCTTTTAAAGTCCTTCATAACCTAGTCCCTTCCCATGTTTTTTTTTACCTTTTTCTTATACCTCACTCCTCTTCACATACTGTCATCCAGTAACACTAGCATCTTTCATAATCCTCACCCAAGATACACCATATCCCAACTCCATACATCTTTGCCAGCTGTCCCCTATGCATTAAATACACTGTCTCCTCACTCAGTTTCCCAGATTCCTTGAAGTCCCAGCTAAAAACATCCATCTTCTTCAAGACTTTACCTATCTGACCTTTTGACCAAAAGCCTTCATTCTGTTCATTGACTCCAATTTTTGTTCAGTCATTTGCCATCATTCTGCCTTTTGTGACCCCATTTGGCATTTTCTTGGCAAAGATACTGGAATAGTTTGTCATTCCCTTCTCTAGGTCATTTTAGAGATGAGGAAACTAAGATAAACAGAGTTATGTGACTTTCTCAGGGTCACACAATTAGTAAGTGTCCAAGGATGGATTTGAAATCATGAAGATGAGCCTTCTTGATTCCAATCCCAGTGCTCTATTCACTACATCACCTAGCTACCACCTCCAATTTATACTGTATAGATTTTGTCTGTGTGTAGTTGTTTGAAAGCTATCTCTCCCCACTAGATGTTGAGCTTCTTAAAGACAAGAACTGCTTTTTTGTCTTTCTGTGCATCTTTAGGACTTAGCACAATTCCTTGCACATAGTGAGTGCTTAACAAATGTTTGATTCTTTTACCTAGCTCAACATGATTACAAAGTTTTAGAAACTGTGGTACACGCTGGGAATACAAAGCAAAAATTTGAATAGCCCTGTCCCCAGAAGAAGTATCTTTTCTAATGTGGAGACTATGTATGTGTGTATGTATGTATGTACATATACAAACATATATTATCTCTATACTACATATATGCCTACATGTATGTCATGTACATGTATATTCACATACACACTTATACAATATGCACACACAAATATACAAAAAAATACAAGATGTAGAATATGGAAGAAGTATGTTACCACCTACCTACAGGTAAGAGGAAAGGCTTTAAAAAACCCAATCAATGAGCATTTATTGAGTACTTACTATATACCAGGTGCATCCAGTAGGAGTTGGTACTTGAACTGATGCTTATAGCACAAACCTATTCCAAGATATAAAGGTAAGGGGGGGGAGCATAATCATACCCTATGGGGTCAGTTAGTGCATAGGTACAGAGATAAGAGATATGACAACATCTGTAGAAAACAGCAAACAAGCCAGGACATCTCAATTAGAAAGTATGTGGGAGTAATGTGTAAGATCAGAGAAAGAAGAAAGTAATAAGTCATAAAGAGGCTTAAATGCTAGGCAGAAGTGTTAACATTTTATCCAGGAGATTGCAAAGGTGTCCAGATTTCATTTGGTAGGGTATCTAGTAGGGTATAAAAGACAACTTGCAGAGAAATATTAGGGCAAGGAGATAGGTGTTACAGGAATTTAAATTTTTAAGATCTTCCCTGCCCCTAGGCTTAAGTGCACCTGGAGCCTGTTGTGGGAGGTTTGTTTCTCAGGAGATACTTTGTGATTGGGAAGTGGGTCAAGAAGATTGTTACATTCTCTGAGCCAGGAGAAGGCTATATAAACTCTGTTGTGAGGCTCTGTTTTGGGGCTCACTTTGAGAAGTATTGTGTGTTTTGACCAGATGAGACTCTGGACAGCCATTGTTGAGAGCCCCCCCACCCAGCTTTGAAAAACCCAGATGTTGATGCTTCCCTCTCTGGTAACTGTGATTTGGGATGGGTGTAATGATTGGACAGTTTGGAGGCCTGTTTGCTGAAATGTTCTTGTAACTTATGCTTATAATGTCTGTATACTCTGAAGTTCAGGGTGCTGACCTTTTCCCCTGAACTACGTAAATGATATATGCTTGACTGATTAAAGTAAGCTTGTTAACCCATTTTGAGTTGCTTTTCTTTAGCAAAGCAGATCTAAGAACCTGTGTTGGCAGCCACCCTGGGGACCCTGGGGTGCTTGCAGCTACAATAGGATAAGAGAGGAACTCAGAATGGAGTGTGGATTAAGAAGGCAAGGGTAATAAGTAAATTAACCTTCTGAAGAGGGATAAGGGGAGAGAAGGGGAGGGAGAGAGAGACAGACACAGAGACAGAGAGAAACAGTAAGGAAAAAATAGGATAGAAGGAAACACCACTAGTAATTATAACTTTGAATGTGAATGGGTTGAATTCACACATAAAATGAGAACAGCAAAATGGATCAAAAAACAGAACCTGACAACATATTGTTTACAAGAAATATATTTTTAAATTAGTGATATGCATAGAGTAAAAACTTAAGAGCTGAAGTAGAAATTATTACCCTTCAGTTGACACAAAAAAGCAGGGATAGTAATCATTATGTCAGACAAAGAAAGCTGAAAGACTTCATTAAAAGAGATAAACAGGAAAATTATTTTATGTTAAAAGGCAACATAGTAGTATCAATATCAATACTAAACATGTATGAACTAAATGGCATAGCATCAATTTTTAAAAAAAAAATCTAAATGAGTTACGGGAGGAAATAGGAAAACTATAATAATGGGAGACTTCAACCTTCTCCTCTGGGAGCTAGACAAATATAACAAGGAAGGAAAGGAGGGAGGAAGGGAGAGAGGGAAGAAGGAAGATGACTAGAATCTTAGATAAGCCAGATATGGTAGACATCTGGAGAGAACTGAAAGATAGTAGGAAGGAACACACTTTTTTTTTTCTCAGTGGTACATCTTTACAAAAATTAATGATATATTAGGTTATAAAAACTTTCTAGTTAAATGCAAAAAAGTAGAAATGTTACACATATCCTTTTCAGATCATAATGCAATAAAAATCACATTGAATAAAGAATTGTGGAAACATAATTAATTGAAGACAAAATAACTGAATCTTAAGTAAGGAATAGGTTAAAGAACAAGTCATAGAAAAAAATTACTAAAGAGAACAATAATAATGAGACAATATACCAAAAATTGTGGGATGCAGTAACAGTAATAATCAGAGGAAACTTTCTATCCCTAGATGCTTACATAAATAAAATGAAGAAAGAGCAGATAAATGAGTGGGTTCTGTAATTTAAAAAAAAAAAACCAGAAAAAAGTTAAAAGTCCCCAATTGAAGATCAAGTTGAAAATCACAAAAACTGAAGTGATATTAATAAAGTTGAATGTAATAAAAGCATTGAGTTAATAAATAAAACTAGGGAGTTTTTTTAAGATCATTAAAATAGAGAAACTATTGGTTAATATGATTTTTTAAGAAGAGAAGAAAACCAAATCACTAGTATCAAAAAAGAAAAGAGCAAATACATGACTAGCAAAATATGAAACTAAAGTAATTATGAAAATTATTTTCCATAAATTAACAAAAGAGGAAATAAAATATCTAAATAAATCTATTTGGGGAAAAAAAAGGTGAACAGGCAATAAATAAGCTTCATAGGGGTAAAAAAAAAGCATCCAGAGCACATAGGTTTGCAAGTGAATTCTATCAAAAATTTAAAGATCAACTAATTTCAATATGAAATAATTTGGAAAAGTAGTCAAATAAGGAATCATATAAACCTCCTTTTTATGAAACAAACATCATGCTGATACCTAAACCAGGGACAGAAAAGAAAAGAGAAAAAAATTATAGACCAATTTCACTGATGAATATTGATTCAAAAATCTTAAATAAAATACTAAGAGATTACAACAATATATCACAAAAATTCCACGTTGTGACCACATAGATTTATACTAGATGTGCAAGTTCAAAATGAGGAAAACTATTAACATAATTGATTATATCAATTACAAAAGAAAGAAAAACAATATTATTATATCAATAGATGCAGAAAAAAGCATTTGAGAAAATATAACACTTGTTCATATTAAAAACACAATGAATCATAGCTATAAATAGATTTTTCCCATTAAAATGATAAGAAGTATCTACCTAAAACCATCATCAAGCATTATCTGTAATGGAGAAAAGCTAGAAGCCTTCCCAATAAAATCAGGAGTGAAACAAGGATGACCATTATCACCAACACTTCTCAATATTATACTAGAAATGCTACCGATAGGGGTGGCTAGGTGGTGCAGTGAATTGAGCACCAACCCTGGAGTCAGGAGGACCTGAATTCAAACCCAGCTTCAGACACTTAACACTTACTAATCGTGTGACCTTGGGCAAGTCACTTAACCCAAATTTCCCTGTATACCTCCTGCAAATAGCAAAAAAAAAATGATTTTAAAAGTTTAAATATGTAATTGGAAAAATTAGAATATTTTTTTAAAAACAGAGTGAGCACACATTCATTGAGTGCACACTTGGGAACATATATATATATATATATATATATATATATATGGAAGAGGCATACAGGCTTTGCAGATAATTTTCTAAGATGTCATTTTCCCAGTCATAAACACACACACACACACACATTGGTTCATTTTTTTTTCTTTTAAAATTACTTTGCAAAACAAAATGCCACAAAGTTGATGCCAATGAATATGTGAAGTTTACATAGATATCTCTGGCAGATTGGATAATAGATATCAATGTTCCCTGATCCTCAGGTGATGTGTAAAACAGGGAGACAGATGCATACTTCTGGAATTTTTTAGTATCTCAGAAGATATGCTGTGCAGAGTCCAAACAAAAGATTGTGATGGTTTGCCAAATGTTCATATTTGCAAATGACATTGTACTAATTGCACTGAAACACTGCAAAGCCTCCTCAGTGACATTCATAACAAGGTCTAAGCAAACAATCTAACTATCCCATCTGAAAAGTGAAAACACTTTTGAAAAAGACAACACTCCCATGACCCCAAACTCCTCATTGAGAAAAATGTTTCCTCCTCTCATAGTGATATTCCCTGAGTGATATTGTATGGCAGTGAATTAGGTAACCCTATGTTCTTAGAAAGAACCCAAAAGACAAATGATTCAGTAAGCCATGATGCCAAAAAAGATTTTGAGGACATATACTTCAAATACTAAGAATGTATCTGGTCACAGCTCAGTCATACCCATAAATTGGGAGTAGCATAGGATATCATTAAAGACTTAGTGAACATTCAGAATTGGAAAGGATATCAGATATCATCTCTTCTACCTCATACCTGAATAAAAATATTTGTTACCCATTGATTGATAATTCAGATTTAAAGACCACTGGAGATGAAGAACTCCCTACCTCTTGAGCCCAACACCCATTTTTCTTTGGATTAGCTTGCATTGTGGGAGGAACCAAGATGGTGGAGAGAAGTCAGGGAGTTGCCTGAGCTTTCCCCAGTTTCTCTTGGAAACAACATTAAATTAAGCCTCTAAATGAATTCTAGAGCAACAAAACCTACAAAAAGATAGAGTGAAACAATTTTCCAGCTAAAGATAACTTAGAAGGACTTCAGAAAAGGGCTGTCTCACTTGGGTAAAAGAGGAGCACAGCCCAGCATAGACAGTGTGCAGTCAAGTCAATAGGAGGCCCTTAGGCTCAGCACAGATCAGCAACTAAACCTTCAGTCCTGACTCAGCAGGCTAGCAATGAGGCCTCCAAACCTCAGAGCAGAAGCCAAACTGAAAATCCTGGAAACATGGCACAACAGACATGACTAGGCTGGGTAACCCCAAGTGTAGTGGGAGAGGTAGAAGCACTTGAAGCCCTAGCATGGAAAGCCAGACCCCTGGCTCCCAGAATAAGAAGTTTGGGACAATGCCCCCTGTGCCCCAGGAGCAAATCTCCACTTTAAAAGTCACAAAATTGGCTAAAAGGGAACAAGAAACAGAAAAAAGCCCAGACCATAGAGAGCTAGTGTGGCAACAGGAAATATCAAAATGCAAACTCAGAAGAAGACAACATTGTTAAAAATACCTATATGCAAAGCCTCACAGGGAAATATGAATTGGTCTCAAACCCAAAAAGTCCTCTTGGAAATGCTCAAAAAGGATTCTAAAAATCAGATAAGAAAGGTAAAAGAAAAAATTGAGAAAAGAAATGATAGTCATATAGAATTATGAAAAAAAAAAAGACAAAAGCTTAGAAAAGGAAACACAAAAGGTGACCGAATAAAACAACTCCTTAAAAAATAGGATTGGCCAAATGGAATAAAAAAATCCACTAAAGGAATATTTTCCATCAGTAGAATGTTGTGTGCCAAAGTGGGGGTATGTGGAATTTCCCCTGGATAATAAGCCTCAATTTGCTTTAGTAACTTCCACTGACTTTCCCTCTGGGGCACATAAAGTTTTTCAAATATTTGGGGATAGTTTGCATACCCAAAGAGTCTTTTCTAGGCTTAACCTCCCTAGCTTCTTAATATGACCCTTGTTTGACCAGATCAAGTTCCTTCAGCAGCTTACCATAGGATCATAGAATGCTAGATTTCGAGTTGGACAGGACCATAAAGGTCATTGAGTCAAAAGTCATATTAATATACCCGAGGAAGTTGAGATCTAATGAAGTACATAGTTACATGGACAGTAAATGGAAGCTGAGAATAGAACCTGGGATCTAACTTCAAATGTAAGCAACTTCCCAGTGTGATTACCCAAAGGAGCATCATAGCTGGAATATTATCTAACCATAAAAGAGGCCAGAACATGACTCTGCCCCAAGGGTGGATACTATTCCCTCTCTTAAACTACCAAAGATCAAGGTACTTGTTTCTTGGCTGCCACCCCACACTGTTGATTCATATTGATCTTGTGCATTAATGTATAGCTATATTCATTGATACTTTTTGCATTCATATTCATTAGGAAAAAATGGTCTAGAAAGTTTGACTGCCAGTTGTTTACATCCATTTGCTTCATAAAGACTTTGGGTCCTGCTCTTTCTCTACATTGCTGAATATTCTATGTAATGCAAAAGTTAACATTGCTTAGAAAGTGAAAGGATTCTCTGTGAATTCATTTGGGTCACAGAATTGCAAAACTCTGTTCAATGATTGAGTCAAAGAAGAAACCAAGGTGGGAAAGAAGACAAGCCCACATCTTTTGTGTTCTTTACAAATGAAAAGGATTGTAACTGCACTTCTTGCTATATTTCTGAGATGGGAGTCCACATTTAAAAGCATTCTCCTTAGACTCAGTTCCAGTTTTCATTTTTGTTAAAGTCTTTGGCAACCTATGTCAGTGAACATATTAAATGATTCTCACTTTTTGACATCTGAAAATATGTAAGCATGTTACTTATGTCTTTATCAAAATCCTTGACAAAATGTTAGAACACAAACCTGAGCCCAGATTTCTAGCTCTCTCCTCTGTAGATCTTTCATGCTATTGCTGAATCACTAAAAAATAATCTTTGTCCCAAGCTACTTCACCAGCTTCCAAACAACCGCTCGATCTGACTGGTCAGCCCGGGCACATTTCTCCATCTTGTTTGCTAGAGACTTTATTAAGTACTTGAGCAAAAACAGCAAATTTTATTTACAGATTCCCTCTCTAAGATCCAGGCTAAAAAGCCTGTTTGAAAAAGAAAAGAAAATACATCTGGTGTGAATTGTTCTTGATAAAAAACCATTGTGGCTATTTATGATCACTGCTATTATCTACTTTGCTTAACATATAGCTCAAAAATAAATTGCAATTTGCCATAAAAAATCACATACATAGTAATTGATTTATTGAAATCCTCTATATTGATTAAAACAAGGTCCTGATCATACAGGAACAGAGAGTAGCGTGCATCGCATGGCTGTTTTCATTCATAAAATACTACAGCATTTGAACATGCTGGTTGTGGTCTTTGAACCATGTGTTGCCTCCACGCCACACCTGATGTGTTTCATAATCAGCTTAAATACAAAACCAAAAAAATGACCCATTTCTAATACTCAAGGTTTAGAAAGCTTAGAAAACCATTTCAGAACCAACTCCTGTGAGGCCACTGTATTATTATTGCCCTGCCCCTTCTCCACATCAGGAAGGGGAGGTGCAGCCAGGCAAAGAGCTCTGTACATGCTGACTTCATAGAAGTAAATATCCCAGCTAGGGCACATTTCCAAGTAGGCTGCTTGAAGCACTTGCTATTACCATATATAGTCCTTTTGTCTTTTCAGTCTCCTACCTCATGCTTATAATGTAGGGACAGGTGAATAGCACGGCCCTTATGTGTCTGCTCTTTAAAATCTTTTCAGTCTGCATGAGGAATTTACCTCTTCTTGCTATTAGCTCTTGCCAAGCCTACTCAGGTGGGAAGAGGGTGTAATAGTAATGGAATTTAAAGATCCCCTGTATTGGCTTGGTTTTCACATTGATTGTGCTAAAACCCAGAGCTTGTGAATCCCACTTGTGGGATGGACTTGTTGACATGAAAAGAGAGGGCTGAACTGGGAGGAGCTGGCGGCGTGATATTAGAGAGACACAAGCAGAGAGAGGCAGAAGAGTGATTTTTGGATGCAGTATTGTGGAGTTAGAGAGGCGGAGAGGATTGCTGAGGGCCAGTTCGAACTGCCCAGGACTTTTGAGGGCTGCCCCAGAGCTGCCGAGGACTGAGGAGACATGGCTGTTATACTGGTACTTTGTCTGTTTTGAGGTTGTTTTGCCATATTTGTCCACTGGTGAAGGAAAGTGCTGTTGTTGCAGAGGTCTTAGAACCTTACTGTTGGTTCAGAAGCCCTGAAGAAGGATTTTCTTGTTGTATGTTTACAGAAATCCTGGAAGGGGGTTTTGCTAATGTTTTCAGGGGTCCCGGGACTGTTCTGCAGACAGAGAATGAATTAATGAAGAGACTGGCAATGTATCTTGTGGCCTTGCTAAGCTTTGTCTCCCCAGGAACAAAGATTGCTGAGAACTTGCCTTGGGTCAAGATGAAGAAAAGACCTCCATTTGGGTATTAAATGCTTCGCTTAAGCTTGTCGTAACTCTTGGGTAGATGGCCTTTTCAGATGTGATCCAGGGGTGGGAAACTTTTGACTCTTTTGTGCTCTGTGACTGACCAAATAAATGTACTTTGTTTATGATTGGAAACTCATCTCCATTTGAGAAGAGGGACTTTGTGATTGACTAAATTAATGGAATGTCCAGGGGTAGAGTAGTACTTGGAAATTATTGAATTACACTTGGTGAAGGCTGTATTTTAAATTATGCTATATTTTTATTTTCTCTGTTCTTAATTTGTCACCGAATAAAATGGAGAGCAGCTATGCCGGTATTTTGAAACTTGGGAAGTTGACTTTGCTTGGCATTATAGAAGGCCAAGAGTTTCTGTGAATACAAATCATGTGCCTTTCATTTCCTGCTGGAATTAAAGTGTCCCTGAGGGAAGGCCCAACTAGGGATCTTCCATATGCCCCAAAGGATTTCCTCATGCTCCAAAGCAGTGACTTCCATTTGTGCCAGCACAAGGTAACTTCCATCTCCTATTGACAGATCAGTGCCCTATCTGGGATGTGAAGAACTTCTGATTCAGACACGAACAAGCTACCCTTTGACTTTGGACCTTCCATCTCCTGCTGTTCCTGTCCTTTGAAGGCTAGGTGGTTCAGTGAATAGACCACTGGCCTTGGAGTCAAGAGGACCTGAGTTCAAGTCTGGCCTCTGACACTTAACACTTATATCCATGTGACCTTGGGCAAGTCACTTAACTCCAATTGCCTGGCCTCCCCCTCCAAAAAGCAAAAAAAAATAATAAAATAAAATAAAAGGAAAAGGAGCCGTGAAATAGGGCCTGCCACCTGACCATGCACCTCCAATTTCATAATGCAGCTGTCTTCAGCATAATCTCCAAGCTCCACTGGCAAAAGCGGTGCTTTCCACTCAATGATGGACACTTTCATACTTAATTATACCTCACATCTATGATTCTGAAACCCTGTGGATCATCTTCCAAATTCCATCCCCCATCTTTCCATAACCCAATTAATTATGGCTATGGCCCTCAACTCTCTTACCCCAAAGATTAACTAAACAACAACCTTTCTACAGTGATCTCCGAAACATCTGTTCCATAGGAAACAAACTTCCCTTCCCTTCATGATTTCTTTTTTTCTCTCCCACTCCTTCCATCCACCAGCTATTATCGAAGCTTGGCTCTCCATACCCAGATTATACTGACTCTTTTCAGTCCTGGTTTATCTCCATTCTTCTTGCTTTACTGGTCAATGTAAGGGAGTTGCAATACTTCTTGTTCTGCAATGCCCCTTCCAGGTTCTGCCCCGCCACCTCCATCACTCAGTAATTTCTCCTCCTTTGAATTTCATACTATTCATATTTACCACCCAATCAAAATCCTGTTAATTGCTGTCTACAGACCCCGAGGTCATTTCCCTTCTTTTTTCAGTCCCTGATACTTTTTGCCTCCTTCCCAAACATCTTAAACACTCAATGCCTCCATCTCCTCAGTTCTTATGGCCTACTCCTTCTCCCCACCTCTGTCACACACCCAACATGATCATATTTCCAATGTCGCCATCACCTGCAAATGTGTTGCCTCCACATTCCCTATTAGCTTTTAACTCCTACCTTGTCCTTCTTTTCACAAACCCCTGCTCTTCATCTAGACCATGATCTCCAATCCCTTGATCCCTCCATTTTCCCCCACGCCATCTCCCATGCATTATGCTTTCCTAATTTCGCCATCTTGACCTTTAGGTGAACCAATTCAGCTCTGCACTGCCATCCTCTCTTGGATTCCGAAATCCCTGATCATATGGCCAACCATGTCCTGTCAAGCGTTAATCCTGGATCATTCCCACCATTCTCCACCTTAACTCCTTCACACATACTGGTGAAAAGGGGGAGAAAGTCACTCAATCATCCTACCTGCATCGACTACAAATTATGCTATTCAATCTCAACTAGGCCCTCACTGCTGCTGGAACTCTACTCTTCCTTCCTTATCAATGCACAGGGCTGCCCCCCACCCATTATCTCAACTGAGATGCTTGCTTCATATTTTACAGAAAAACCACGAGGCCATTCCCAGTGAATTCCCTCTTTCTCCTAGTCCTCATAATTCAGCCATTCAGATGCCTTCAATTACTATCTCCTCCTTCATCTCTAACCACATGAAGAAGTGGCCTTAAGCTTTAACAGGGCTAACCTTTCTACATATTCAAGTGCTTCTGTTCCAATCTGTCTCCTCCAACATATGGTCCCCACTCAGTGCCATCCCCACTCTATCCCTGCTTCCCATCCTTCCCTGTCCCTGGGGCCGTGCCCTAATGTCTCTTCCATCCTGAAAAGATCTTCACTTGGTCCTTTCATCCCTGCCAGCTATCTTTGTCCTCTATCTCTTTTGTCCTTTGCAGTCAGACTCCTTGAAAGATCAGTCTACGAAAGGCACCTCCACTTCCTTTCCTCTCACTCCCTTAACCACTGACAGTCTGACATCCAACCTTGCCCAAAGCACTGTAACTGCTCTACCTAGATTACTGATGACCTCCAATCCAATGGCCTTTTCTCAGTGCTCATTTTCCTTGACCTCTCCAGTCTTGGCCACTGTTGATAACTGCCTCCTTCCTGATATTCTCTTCTCTCTAGATTTTCAGGTCACCACTCTCTCTTGGCTCTCCTCTGATGTATATGACTCTTCCTTCTCAGTCTCCTTTGCTGTGTCCTCATCCAGATTGCATCCTCTAACCTTAGCTGTCCCTCAATGTTTTGTCTTAGGGCCACTTCTCTTCTTCCTCCACACAGCTTCACTGGGTGATCTCAGCAACTTCCCAGGATTTAAATACCATCTCAATTAGATTATTCTCAAATCTACCTATTTCATCCTAACCTCCAATCTCACATCTATAACTGCATTTCTGAAATCTCAAACTGAATGTCCAGTAGATATCTCAGACTAAATATGTCTAAAATAGAGCTCATTACTTCCCCCCTTGTTATTTTCCCTCCTCACCTCTGACTTTCTCTATTACTGTAGGGAAGCTCTGTATTACTATAGACAATAACATCATCTTCCCAGTCCCTCAGGTTCACAACATAGGAGTTATCCTCAGCCCTTCCCTATCTCTTACTATCTACATCTAATCTGTTGCCAGGGCTTGTCAGTTTTACCTTGACAATCTCTCTCAAATATCCCCCCTTCTCTGACACTGCCCCAAATCTACTGCAGGTCCCTATCACTTCAAGACTAGACTATTGCAATAGTTTGCTGATGTTTCTGCCTGCCGCAAGCCTCTCCCCACTCCAGTCCATCCACCATTCAGTCACCAAAGTGATTTTCCTAATGCACAGGTCCAACCACATCACTGCCCTGCTAAATAAAATCTAATGCTTTCCTATCACCACTGAGTTCAAACACAAAATGCTCTATTTGGAATCCAAAGCTCTTTGTGACCTCACCCCTCCTGCCTTTTGAGTCTTCCTACACCTTACAATTTACCATATACCCTTCAGTCTAATGACCTCCCTATACCACCCACAAGACCCTCCATCTCCTGGCTGCAGACATTTTCTGCAGATATCTCCCACACCTAGAATGTTCCCCTTCCTCTATTCTGACCACTTCCCTTCCTTCCTTTAAGTTCTAACTAAAAGTAACACAAATGACTTTGTAAAGCTATGCATGAAAAGGTCCTGCCACAGAGCCACTGGTTCAAACACTGATTTTTCAAAGAGCTCCTCTTTGGTTAAATCCCTGTGCGGTAGAGCATGCTCAATTCACATCCGTCTATCCAGTAAGTGCACAGCAGGAGGCCCTGGAAAGACAAGAACCAAGCATGAGGTGAGCAACAAGCCAAGAGAGCTTACAGCAAACACCAGTCCATACTGGCTTTCCTACTTCCTGGAATTGTAGAGTCTAAAGGAGTAATAGCAGCGGCTAATGTCTACGTGGAAGGCGGCTACTATACTCCCCCAGAGCAGCAAGGTGGCGCTGTGGAGAGAGCACTGGGCTCAGAATCTGGAAAAGTAATCTTCATGAAGTCATACCTGGCCTCAGACCCTCACTAGCTATGTGACCCTGGTCAAGTCACATCATCCTGTTTGCCTCAGTTTCCCCATCTGTAAAATGAGCTGGAGAAGGAAACGGCCAACCAATCCAGTGTCTCTGCCAAGAAAATCCCAAATAGGGTCCAAATGAGTCAGGCACGGCTGAAACAACTGAATAACAATGGTATGTTCTTGAGGGAGCTGGGTGGCACCGAGGTGGCACAGCAGACAGAGCTCCAGGCCTGGAGTCAGGAATGCCTGAGTTCAAATTCAGCCTCAGAGATTCATAAGCTGTGTGACCTGGGGCAAGGCACTTAACCCTGTTGGCCTCAGTTTCCTCAACTGTAAAGTCCTATTCAGAAGGCTATAAAATGGATTACTTCGTGGAAATGCTAAGAAACAAATTTTGTTTAATTTATGGAATAAAAGAAGTATTTCCAAACCCAAGTATAATTAAAAGATGTTTGCACATGAAACTGAAAATCTGTGCACAACTTGCTATTTCTTTCAAATATACAAAATTATCATGTATTTTTTCTTCTCTCCCTCTCTGCCCTAAAGATGGCCACCATTAGATGCAAACAGAGATAGATAGACAGACAGGCAGACAGACAGACAGACAGACAGATGATAGATAGATAGATAGATAGATAGATAGATAGATAGATAGATAGATAGATAGATATAGAGAGATAAGTAGAGAGAGAGAGAGTGCTAGACAGACAGACAGATTTGTGCATGTAAAATTATTCTATCCATACTTCATTCCTTTCTCTGGATGCAGATAGCATCTTCCTTCATATGCCCTTTATAGTTAATTGGGGTGTTTATAATAAAACAAAAATAAAATGACTTTCCAAGACGATATCTATAAAAGTCAGCTACGATTCAGAAGCAAGGGACAAACACTAGAAGTGAGAAGGCCTGAGAGTGAGTTCTGGTCAGCTGCACGACTGCTGGTGAGTCATGTCCCTTCCTTAAACCATGGTTTTCTCATCTACAAAAGAGGAGGGTAATGCAATAATACATTCACCTTCAAAAGATTTCTCTAAGGATAGTGAAATCAACATCAAAAAAATGATCAAATTTATAACTAAAATCATTTATACACACGTAGGCAAACATCTGCCTCACCCCATGACTTCCACCCATTAGTCCTAGTAGGAAGAAAAACAATAAGATTAATATCCCTCTTAATTTAAAGTAAAATATAATTTTCCTTTTTGCGGAGTCCAAATTTAGCAGCAAGGCTTTCAGAAAACCAATGGCTTTGTTGAACCGCCCTTGGAATCCTTGGTAACCAAAGGAAAGCCCACTCCCAAATAGAGAGCCAAGAGTCCCAGGGACTCTTACAGACCATGCCCACTACTTGTTGTATTGTTGACTAAGGAGATGCTGACCTGGATCAACCAGGTGGTCAGTCCTCATGCAAAAAAAAAAAAAAAGTCCAAAACACCCAGGCAGGTATTCTTGATGTAGTCAATACCTTTATAAATATGGAGAATACACGTGTTAGATAGCATTCTCCCCTTCACCATTCACACCATTTCCCAGACAACTGCATGATATATACAATATGAAGTAAAAAATTGTTTCTTTACAATGCTTCCATAATAAAGTAATAAACTTAATACTGGAGCCATGTGGTTGCTGACAAATGAGACTTCTCTTAGGCCTTTTGCATTCCCACTAACTTTCTCAGGTAGTTTAGGAATTCGTCTCCTGAGTAGCAGTGGGTCTTGAGTGTATTTGCAATTATTCCTATGCTAACCAAACCCACTTTATCTTTAAATGCATGTTGAGGTGATGAGGACCCCAAAGGGCAACATGGAGAGATTTTTGTTAGGACTACAGGGCCATATTGCAGGGCTCTGGGGCCATGCTGCAGGGCTCTGGGGCCATCTTTCAGGGCTCTGGGGCCATGCTGCAGGGCTCTGGGGCCATGTTGCAGAGTTGTGGCACTATCTTCCAGGCACATGTTAACAAATGCAAAATGCATTTGCATTTGTGTTAACAAAATGCAAAGGATACATTGAAGGTGGCAGCTGAGGATGGGGTGCATTTCTTTTTTAATAAGTTTGTTTTGCTTATTTAGCTTTCATTAGCTCATCTGGAACTTAGCTTATAGAGAGACCATTAGTGCAATGCTGTTTTTGTTCCCTTTCTAAAATCATTCTTTGTACAGTCATTATCTAAAAAACAGAGAATGAAAGAAGATGCTTTTATCTTTAATGGAAAAGAGCATGTCTGGGTATCCAGCTAAGATAGGGCTGTATATAAATGATATATTTCAGTCACCCAGAATAGTGACTGTTTGGCTGATCTTGGGACACCACACACTTTCCATAATAAACCTTTTGAAAAATTGTCAGATTCGATTATTGACAGGGAATCAGAGTGGGTGTCACAGATAGTGGATCCCTTGAAGTGTCTTCTACAATGTTGCCAGTAACTCAACAGATTATTATGGAAAGAGAAGGGGAAGTGAAGTTACTTTGAAGTCAGCTTCTGTCTAAGCATGGAACACCACTGTCTACAAGGCTAGATCACAGAATCCAAAGGAATGTCAAGGAACATCAAATCAATCACAGCATCTCCCATATGCAAGTGACATCTGTGGCAAGGGAAAGAGAAAATGTCTGAAGAAACAAAGGCTTGATCTTCTGAGCATATCGATCCATTAAGCAATGCATGGCAATTGCCCAACAAACCAGCACCAGACCTCCTCAATTTAGGCCTGCATCCCAAATACCAGGGAGACAGATTTTTTTGCAATAAAAACAAGTAATCAAATCAGAACAATTAATTAAAAGGAAACAATCCAACATTAGGCAATCTGATTTCTAATTGGATGAAAGATTAGGAACTTTCCAAGTGGGGAGGGAGAAAATGATCAGGTACAATGCCCTGCCTTCCAAAACAGCAGTGCCCCTTCCCCCCAACAGTGAGCCATAAAAGGGACATGGAGCCAACAACTGACTAACCATCATGGGGCCAGTTTTCAGATGAGACATATGGGTAGCTTGAGACGCACAATTGTGAGAAAACTCCTTGCCTCCGTTTTTGGATGTGACTGGGCTTCTGATCAGCATAGCCTGGATCCCTAGCTAAGGGTCTCTAAGCAGCAGGTAGAAGCCAGTCTCCCAGCCACATAGGGCTAGGTTCGAACAACGCACTAAGCTTTCCTCCCAATGCCCACGACTGAATAGAGTTTTCTCACAGGACAGATTTGGACCAGACCCATGAGTAAAAAACAAAGCTTGCTCTGGAGCTGACTAACAAAGTGAGTCAGTTTGGTTCACTCATTTTCCACAACTGACCACTTACTGTCCCAATCCCCTCATTATCCTCAGTTCCCTCACGTCAGAGGTCAGACCCATGCTAGGTTTCTGAATCTAAAAGGCCCCTAAAGATCACTGAGCCAGCCCTCCTCACTGGATAGACCTTCCTCTGCTTAGCGGATATTTGGTCCAATTCTATTGTCTTGCAATGCTTATTGAGAGGTATTTTGAACATTAGAAGTGTCTACATTGAGGCAGCAGCTAACACAGTGAATAAATAGAGCACTGTGTCTAAAGGCAGGAAGAGCAGAGTTCAAATCTGTCCCCGACACTTACTGACTGTGGGGCTCTGGGAAAGTCTGTTTGCCTCTGTTTTTTCAGCTGTATATTTGGATAATTGCACTCACCTCCTAGGGCTGTTATGAGACTCAAATGAGACGATATGTGCAAAAGGCCCTTAGCACAGTGCCATAGAAATGCTCATTCCCTTATCATGGTGCCTGGCACATAAAAGGTACATTTAATGGCTGCTGACTTGGTGGCTGCCTGCTCTTCTGTTTTCATATATTCCCTATTCATGGACTTGCTGGGACTGGAAGTTTTGACCTGAGTTTTCTTCCTTTGGTGACTGTCATTAATTTCAGTGTCTTTTGTCCTGTCACTACCTTTCTGCTTCCCTCCCCTGTGCTGTCAGATTGCCCAAGAGCTGGACCTCACAGCCTTCTCAGGCTCCCCCAGTGTGGGGGGATTCACTCTTCACCAGCCTCGGTCCCTATCTCAGCGGACTTCTGGGAGGGTCAGTGCTGGCCTCAGTAATGACCGAGAGCACGTCCCCTCAGACCTGGTGCAGCCACACACTCTGGTGCCCTGCCTCAGCCCCTGCTGTTTTCTAGCTGCCCAGGAAGAGCATTTTCAGACTCCCAAATGCTCTGCACATGGATGACATGCTGGGATATTGTGGGAGGGGGCAGGGGCCTCAGCTGATTTTTGCCACAGAATTGTGGAGCAAATGGAGGGGGTGGATATTTACAGAAAGACTATGAAAGCAGCTAGGAAGCTATTGAAACTACATCCCTGAGCACAAGGCACAGTTTGGGCTGTCTTGCCAAAGGATAGAAGCTGGAATGACAGGGATTAGGAAGGAGGCTTTTCAGTATGAATTTATCTGATTGTTAGCTCAGACTTAGGCAGAGATGGGCACAATTATCCTACCTCTTTCACATAATTCTTATTTGGGGGAGTTCGAGAATTGGGAATTAGAGAATATGCCTCGCCCTCCACCTTGGTGGCCATGACTACTTAATTTTCATAGTGATAAGGTCAGGAGTTAGAGCTGACAAGAGGATGGTAAGTCAGTTTCTGAATCCTTGACCTGGGTCTGCTCTACTATCCTCATGGTATGTTTAGAGTAACACATTTAAATACAATGGACTTTATGGGAGAAGTTGCAGAGGTATAAAGATTTTCATGCAGGTGTAAAAAGGCTTAGATGGTGATTAACACTCCTCCTCACCCTGAGATGCTGAGAGTTTATAATCTGTTTTACTGTATGATTTGTCCCACTCCAATTGCTATAAGGCATTTATTTGAGGAAAAATGCTTTTTCATGCTTTGCCTAACAGCAGTCTAGAAGATGGCCCAGAATATTTGTTTATCCACGTACATTCTAAACAATCACAATTAATTGTTTTACTAGGAAACAGTATCATTTATTGGACTTCGACAGATTTTGCTTTTGCTTTTTTTTTTTAAATAAATGCAAAGTTGTGTTCTTATTTGGTGGCGATGATTGTTGGGTTTTTCCCCTACTTAACTCTTGAAGGAATTTTCCCTACCTGAAAGAAACAGGTAATGATGTCACACGTATCACTGGAAATGTGATTTCATACAAGCCGATCTTCAATTAAGTAGAAATGTTGCAAGGAGAACCAGTCAAATAGCTCATTATTAGAAAGATTTCAGAATCCCCAGATATTCTTTTTGCCTCTGGAATGAATAATACTAAAGGAGCAAATGTATGTGTCGGAATAGCAATCTCCTTCCCCACCTAATGCTGAAGAAATTTTAAACATGTATTTATACATAACATGGACTGTGTATATGTAACATAAATATGTGAATATGTGTATCCGTATATATTCTCTTTGGAAAACCAATCAAATAGAAATCTTGGAGACTTTTGTGTAATTAGAGATGCGTTGAAAATAACTCACCAATTAACCTGAATTTCAATTAAAAGAAATTCTCTGAAGCACACCAGTGGCAATGTGATCTATTTACTCTACAACAGAAACCTTGAGAATAATTGTTTTCACTAGTCTACCTCCCACAAAATCTCTGCATCCTGAGAAGCCTAATCCCTCCTCCCCCACTTTACTCAACCACATCATCACAGAAGAGCTACCTCCCAGAACACAAGTTCCTTCTATCACATTCCCAACAAGGGGTGGTCTGACCTTTGCCCTAAGGCCATTGAAGATGCACTCACTCCTATCCAAGGCAAACAATTTTAGTTTGAGCCAGTGCTAACTGCTACAATGGGTTGCCTTGGATCAATTTCAAATGAGACTCTATAGTTTCCACTCACTGTTCCTAGTTCTGTCCAAAGAGTAGAAAAGAACAGACGGAGTCGGTCTTGTTCATGGCAGCCATCTACCCTACTACCAAGTCTAACAATGTGAAGCCTTAAGAGCTAACTTCTGCCCACATCCCCTATCTCAGGCTTGGCATGCTGCTACCCTCATCCCTGACCAACACAGAGAGGAGTCTCCAATTGCCACTCTTGGCCCCAGCCCTGGGCTTAATTCAATTGCAAACCTGATTCTCTGAATGTCCCTTGACATGATTCTAGTCATTGGTATTGGATCATGGCCCCAAGACAATCCAACTCTTCCTCTCAGAGCCCAGCTTGGGAAATTTCACTACAGTAATTATCTATGTCTTTATATAACAATCCCCTGTGGGCTGATTCCCCTACTCTTACCTTAACTGGTGAGTTAATAGTCAAGAAGGTGACTGATATTTGCTAGTGGATCTGGGGTAACTCCAAGGTGTGAAACTTTTAGTCCTGCTTTTCCTTAACCCTCAGTTTTGGGTTTCCCATTGATAACCCGCCAGACTTGATTTTTAAGCAAAGGTATTTACTAAGCAGGTATAGCAAAATAATCTTTTAAGATATTTCCTCAAAAAGGCTTGGATATATTTTCCCACAAACACATATAAATTCTGAGGGGAGAGGGAGCCAAAAGAACAGAGGTATTGAGGTACACATAGAGAGAATATTCATGGCAAAAGGGACAATTCAGAACTCCTGACTACCAGAAATCCTTTGTTTTTTTGTAAAAAAAAAAAAAAAAATTTATTTCATTTTCAGCTGCAAATTCTCTCTATTCCACCTCTCCTTCCACTACTGAGAAAAGAGAGAATAATAAAAACTGTTACAAAAATAGTTAGGCAAATAAAACACATTCCCACATTAACCATGTCAAAAAAAAAAAACAAAAAACCTCAGTCTGCAATCTGAGTTAATCAGCTCTCTAACTAGAGGTGAGTAATGGGATGAGTGAACCACACTGACTCCATCTTGTGACTCAGTTATGGATCTAGCTCATTACCCTTTCTAGTCTTGTCAGGAAATTTTATTCCATTGTGGGACTCGTGAGAAAACTTTATTGTGCTATTTAAACCTGCCTTCTGTGGCTGGGAAGCTGGACTTCTACCTGATGCTTAGAGACATTTAACTAATGACCTTAGTTATGCTGACCAGAAACTCAGTCACATTCCTTGAAGACTGATGTAAGTTTTCTCAAGCAACCAATATGTATTATCTGAAAACTGGTTCAGTACTGATCAATCATTTATTGTTTCCACATTCCTTTGATTGTTCAAGGACATTTGGGAGAAGTGGGACACTTCTTTTTCTAATACAAGGGAATGTTACCTGTTCACTGCTCTCTCCCAACTTGAAAATTCCTTAATCTTTCCTCCAATTAGAATCAGCTAAGCTAATTTTGTATCCTGATTGTTTCCTTTTAATTCATCGGTCTTATTTGATTAATTATTTTTAATGTACAAAAATTTGTCTTCCCCTATTTTGGGGGTCCAACTATTAAAGCTGAGGAAGCCTCATCCCAATTTGTTATTCAATGGTGCAATGGAAATGCAAATTTAAAGATCTTCCCTGCCCTTAAGACCTTTGATAGGCTTAAGAGACTCTGAGAACCTTCCTTGATTTGAAAATATACTCTGCCTCCTAATAGGCTGAATGTTGTCACATGGAGCCTGTGGCAGGAGGCTTGGTTTTCAGGAATGCCCACACCTTGATGCTGTGTGATTGGGCAGTGGGTCAAGAGGGTGGTTCCATTCTCTGACCCGGGTGAAGGCTATATTTGATCAGATGAGACTCTGGGAAGCTGTTGTTGAGAGCCCCCTGGCTTTGAAAAACCCAGACGTTGATTTGGTATGGATGTAGTGGTTGGACAGTTTGTAAACCTGTTTACTTGATCTGTTTCTCTGTCTTGATAATTCTGTCTGTATACTCTGAAGTTCAGGGTGCTGACCTTTTTCCCCTGAACTAGGTAAACAATACATATTTGACTGATTAAAGTAAGCTTGTTATAACCCATTTTGAGTTGCTTTCCTTTAACAAAGCAGATCTAAGAACCTGTGTTGACAGCAACCCTGGGCACGCTGGGGTGCTTGCTGCTACAAATGGGTACACATTGCTTAATAAATTGATATGCTTAGAAGTTCAAACCTCCTTTTCCACAGTCATTTTATCATTCACCCAGCAGACTAGTATATTTCATCAAGAGTCCTATAGAATTGTGGCTGGTTATTGTTTTGATCAGAGTTCCTAAAGTCTTTCAAAGTTGTCTTTATAGTATTTTTTGCCTTTTGTCCCTTTGGATAATTCTAATAAACTTCCCATTAGTGAAAGCTCTCTGCTGAGTTGATATATTTCTGGAGTTCAGAGCTGACACTGCTTTTGAACATGAGTCTCATTCTCTGAATCTATCTCATGGCAGCTGGTTATCAATCCCCAGTGAAGGTGTTGAATGCTGCTGGCTCAGTCTCTCCAATGACATGATCAATTGAAAAGAGAGAGGGAGAAAAGGAAGGAGTAGCAGAAGGGGAAGGGCAAGAGGAGGGGGAAGGAAAGGGATAAGGAGAGGGGGGGAGAGAAATTCTCTTTCTTTTGATTCATTTGGTTAAATTACCTGTTTTTTTGTGTTTAGTTGGGTTGGTGTTGGAACTCCATTACAACACTTATAAATTACAATGAGAGTAAATAAAAGTCAAAGGGATGGGAGAAGGAGGGTAGATATAGAAGTCAGACAGAAACAACAGATGAAGGTTGTGAGAAAGAAGGAGGGGGCAGTGTTGTGAATCACTGTTATAGGAATGTAAATTTTTAAGATCTTCCCTGCACCTAGGTTAAGTGCACTTGGAGCCTGTGGTGGGAGGCTTGTTTTTCAGGAACACCCACACCTTGGTGCTTTGTGATTGGGCAGTGGGTCAAGAGGGTTGTTACATTCTTTGAGCCAGGAGAAGGCTGTATAAGCCCTGATGGGAGGCTTTGCTTTGGGGCTCACTTTGAGAAGTGTTGTGTTTTTGACCAAATGAGACTCTGGGCAGCCATTGAGAGCCCCCTGGCTTTGAAAACCCAGATGTTGATACTTCCCTCTCTGGTAACTGTGATTTGGTATGGATGTAATGGCTGAACAGTTTGAAAGCCTGTCTGCTTGATCTGTTTCTCTGTCTTGTAACTTCTGTCTGTATACTCTGTAATTTGGGGTGCTGACCTTTTTCCCCTGAACTAGGTAAATGATATATGTTTGATTGATTAAAGTAAGCTTGTTAACCTATTTTGAGTTGCTTTCCTTTAGAAAGGCAGATCTAAGAACCTGTGTTGGCAGTCACCCTGGTGATGCTGGGGTGTTTGCTACTACAATCACTGGAAGTTTCTCTAACTTCTAGTGGTAGAACTTTGATTCTGCAGACCAAAAAAAATGACCAAAGAATAAGTAGTTTATTCTGGCCACTAACTGCACAATCTTCTGCGCTGTTTAGTAACTTCGTTCCATTTGAGGAAGTACCTATGACCAGAAACTGGCTATGTTCATTCTAAACTTGGTTCAATCTACAGCTAACCTTGAACTGCTGCTCAATCTTGGTCCCTCTTATGTACTTCCCTACCCCATTTCCATTTTCAGATTTCTCTTTTGAGTCATCTTCCCCCATTAGAATGTAAGCTCTTTGAGAACAGAAGAGGCTATTTTTCGTTTATATTATATTTGTCTTCCCAGCACTTAGCTCAATACTTAATATCATTGCTCAGTTGTTCAGTCATGTCCAACTCTTTGTGACCCCATGGATTATAGTATGTGGGGTTTTCTTGGCAGACATGCTGGAGTGGCTTGCCATTTCTTTTTCCAGTGAATTAAGACAAACAGAAGTTAAGTGACTTGGCCAGGGTCACATAGCTAGTAAATGTCTGAGGTTGTATTTGAACTCAGATCTTCCTGATTTCAGACCCAGTTTCCTCATATATAAGAAATGCTTAATAAATGCTTTGTTCATATAGCTATCCAGATCTATGTCTAGAATTCCATTCTGATGGACTCTACCTCATCACACAGCCTTCAGCTCACAAATCCTTTCCATTGACACTGCTGTTCATTGGCTTCACTCCCACTCCATCTGAGGCATAATCCTTAGCAAATCTTCAGTAAGAAAATTGTGGTGTCTAATGCTGTAGATGTTTCCTACAGTGGGGTATGTTCATGTGCCTTGTTATAGTGTGCAGATGCCCCTGAACTCTGGGAAGCTCTGCCATGGGATCCAATCTCTGACATTTGTCATAAAAATGAAATCACTTTGAATATGATTCCAGGAGCAGTGGAAAAAAGACTGACTATGAAGCCTAGAATGTTTCACATTAGGTCCTACATCTGCCACTTTCTGACTGGGAGGTCATAGGGAAGCCAATTAACCTCTCTGAGCCTCAGTCTGCTGATCTGCAAAATGGTGACAAGACTCCCCCCACCTCCCAATATATCTCACATATATGAGCAGTGAAGAAGGAAAATGTAGGTGAAAGTATTTTGAAAATGGCAAAATATTATTTACCTCAATTTCAGTAATATAAAGAATATTCAACACTCATTTCTTAACCATCTACCAAGTGGCCTGCTCTTTGCTGGGGAAGGATATATATGGATCCTTCCATAAATGTGGCTCCTTCTTCCTGTACTACAGAAAATAAGCCTCTTTCTACCATAATGGATGGGTGCCATGATCTTATTGACATGGGCATTCTCCCCCAGAGTGACTATCTCAACCCGCCTATGACCTCTCATCTTCTGAGTCTAGCTTTAACTTTAGTCTTTATACAAAAAAAAAAAAAATGAATTGCAAATCATAAAAACTGACTCCCAGGAATATTAAATTGATGTTCATGTTTGCTTGGTGGTTTTGATTTTCTTCAGGTTACAGTTGTGGAGGTCATTTTGTGAAGTTGATCCTTGGAGGAGGCTGGATATCTTCACCCCTTTCCACTCCTTCACTGTAAAGCACACATCCAGGTTTGGGAACAGCAGTGAAAAGGAATCCTTCTTCTGAGCTGTCATGGAGTTTTAGAGTTTGTAAAGATCAGAATTCATCCACTTGAATGACTCAAAAAGAGTAAAACAGCCCAGGGGCAGGCACAGCAGTAATAGGATTACTGTAGTCTTAAACATAATTGAAACAACAGAGTAAGCTAGAGAATTTGTCTAATGGGTAGATACCTACTGTGGGCTCCAGGTTCCTTCCATTTTTCCTGCCATCTCATCATCTTCCAGTATCTATTAGTATTAACTCTTCAAACCCAACCCTCAGGGGGAGTCTCTCCCTGAGAGAGTCCCTTCCAAGGAACAGACAAGATAGAATGTGCTTGATTCTCTAAGACCATATCACTCCTTCTGAGAAAGTGAGAAGAGTAATTAGGGCTAAGACACATGTTTCTAGCAGTGCTTTCCTGGTTCTTCTGCTGAGGAGCACCAAAAGACTCAGCCAAGTGGGTAAGCCCTTCAAGAGAAGGTAGGGGTATGGCAATGAAGAGGAGAGAGGCCCTGGCCTGCAGCTCCTGGAGGCTTGTCTCATCATGAGCACTCCTTTGGCTCACCAGTGACCTGAAGAACTTTGTGGGTGACTCATGATTCATCTCTGGGTTTGGCAGACATGTGAAGAAAGTCTGTTCACCATCTTTGCTCTTGTCTTCAGACAAGCAGGGTGGCTTTTAGGGTTGGGCCGCTGCACTTGGACTCAGGAAGCCTCAAGCTGTTCTCCCAGGCTCGGACTGACCAGCTAATTATCAAGAAACCAAATGCTTAAGCACTCTGAGCCAAAGTGGCCTCCTTTGGAAAAACAAGTGAGTATATGTGCTAGAAGGTTGTTGGAAGCCTCGAATGAGATCATGTATGAGGCTCGTAAACTCTTAGTCGCTATTTAAATGTCGGCTATGATTAGTCTTTCTTCATAATCACAGTCATTTGAGCATAAAAGAAGATTCAAAACTGGCTTTCAGAGATGAGCGAGTTGTGCACTCTATCTCAAAAATGTTTTAACAATAAGAATAAGTACATATGAGGGAAAACCCTCCCTTTGGGAATGACACAATAATAAAGGAGTGAAATTTGCATGCTTCGCTCTTGTAACTGTATCTTGAATTTCTTGTCTTTCTGCATTTCCTGGGACAGAAAAATACCTTTCCAGATCAAATATAGAAAGATGTTTTGAAATTATGCAATCAAATGCATCTCACAGAAAAGGCCAATGCTATTTGGGGCTGTTTTTGAAGGAAAAATCATACCAGGAAATAGGGCAGCCAGTTACAGAGGTGACTATGACAAGGCTAGTGATGTTCCATTTCATCTTGCGCATTTCTAACTATTCCATGCTACATTTGCATCTGAGCCTACAAGTTGTTATTGGCTACAGGTGAATTTCTGAAAGCTAGCTTGGGTCAGAACAGTAGGCTGTCTCTGAAAGAGGACCCATGGCATATTTATACCAGAACACCTATTTCTTACAAATGGCTCCCAGGTGTCATCTTCATAGCATGCTGTTTAACAGCATGAGTCCTGAAGATGGAATTCTATCCTGGATCTCAAGGGGAAAAAATTGACAAGACATATAGGGAATCATAGATCTACCCCAGTCATTCCTGAGTTACTGACTTCCCTGTATCTCTAGGATGACTGGGACAGACCAGAAAAGTTAAGCATTTATAAAAGATATTGTTGATAGAATGTCACTGTGTTGTTAGTAGGCACTCATGGCCACACCCTCTGGCTTCCCTTTCCTACTTGCAGCTTTCATCTGTCCCAGAAAAATAAATAAATCACTGTAAAATTAACAACTGACATTTCCATGGCCCTTATAATTTGCAAAACATTCTACATTATACTTCATTTTGACCTAACAATAGCCCTGAAGGGGATATTCAACAAGTGTCATCTTCATTTTATGGATGGGGAAAGAAAGGTTGGTATAGATAGTAAGGAAGCACAGTACCAAGTGGTAGTATACAAAGAAAGCCAAAGACATAGTCCCTAGTATCAAGAAGCTCAAATTTAATAGGGGACAAAACACAAGATTAACTTTCTATATGATTATAGTTAAATAGAGAAGGCATATATGAGGCAAATTATAAGTGATCTCAGAATGAAATGCTAAGATTAAGTAGGATCTGAAATGTGGTCTTGCAGAAGTTGGGATTTTATCTAAGGTTTGAAAAAGTCAGAAAAGCCAGAAGGCAGTAAGAAGGAGGGAGATTATTCCAGTCACGGGGGGACAGCTACTAAAAATGGTTGGAGTCTGGAGATTGAGTGTCCTGTGACAGGAGTAGCAAGGAGACTAATGTCATTGGAATGGAGAGCTGATGGACAAGAGTCAAGCTTAGAAAGGGCCAGGTGATGAAGGACTTTGGAAGTAAAACAGGATATTGACCCTGAAGGCAATAGGAAGCTGCTGGAGTTGATTCACTGTTGAGAGGGAAAAAGGTGGGTAATAGGGCCACACATGAATTTATGGTTTACAGTTTTCTCATTTATAAAGTAGAGATAACAATATCTCCTCTACTTCATAGATTGGTAAAAAATAAAAATAAAAACAACTAATGAATAAGCATTATGAACACCCAGTGTTCACTATATGCCAGGCACTCTGTTAGGTAGTGGTAATAGAAACATAAAAGAGGAAATAATCCCTGCTCAAGGAGTTTACATCCTAAAGAAGAAATGTACTTTTGCCTCCAAGTTCAGCATACTTTCTGCATTATTTTTTCCCTGATTATGCAATTGAATTTTTTTACCACATTAGCATGTCTTCTGTTACTTTCTCTGATACTAAAAATGGCCAAAAATGTACCTAATGATGAATTTCATTTGAAGTTATAAAATACTTTCTAAAATAAAAATCATATTGTATTTGTAAATATGATAGGAAAATAACTTCTTTTAGTAGAGAGAACATTAGATTTGAGTTGGGAAGATCTTGGTTCGAATCTACCAGCCACTTATGTCTTGTGGGTATTTGGGGCCTCAGTTTCTTCACATGTAGAATGGGGTGTTTGAATTCAATGGTGTATACAATGTCCCTTCCAACCCAATAAATGAAGGTGTTTTGATTTTTTTTTAATCTGGAGCAACCTGGGAAAGTGCTGGACAGAAGTTACAAAGAATCCTGGGATTGTACACATCCCCAGTACTTATTAACTATGGGAATTATGGGAAAGTTACAATAACCCCCAAAGTCTCATTTTTTTCTTCATAAAATAGACAGATATATACCTCAAATTGTTTTGAGAACTGAGACCACATGAAGATAACACTTCCCAATACACACACACGTGTGTGAACACACACATGCATGCACACATGCACAATCACTGTATATATGTCAGTTATTAATACCACCATTATCTCAGGTCTGCTTCATTCCTCATCTCTATCCATGTGCTAAATAACTATTAAAGCACTTAATTCACCCTACAAATCAGCAGTGCTTCCTTTCTTATACCCAAGTTCAATATTGCTATAATTCCATCTGTAGACAGATGATTGTCTTTGTTTTAAATTTCAAAGCCATCTTCAAATGGCAGAGTCCACACTCCAAGGTGATAGGCTATGTCTCAAACAAACAGATCTAATTCTCATTTGGGAGTTATTGGTTTGCTGTTTTGTTTTGTTTTGTTTTGTTCTGGTTTTTTTTTTTGGGGGGGGGGGGGAGAAGCAGGACTAGAGATAAAAAGACAAGGTTAGCTCTTTGTCCATGATGTGGACAAACACAGATGAAACAGGGATAGGCATGCATGATTCCCTTCAGAATCTTTTATTCTGGAGACCCACCAAGTCAAAACTAAAAACTCATCAGCTTTAGCTCTGTCCTTTCTAAGTCTTAGAACACTTTCCTTTTAGGAACATTGTTCAGCTCTTTCAAATGTGCATGGGAGACAGTGAAAATCTGCTGATAGTGAGCTTCAGGAAAAGCAATGCCAAGCAGCCAGCTTCCTTTGTGATCTGTAGCTCTCTCTGGCACTCATTTCCTTCATATCCTTTGTTCCTATTAGCAGATGGACTTTTAGCATGGTGGTTACAGTAGGCAAGTGCTCACTGACCCTATAGCAGAGTACACCAAGATGAAGCTGATTAATTACACCAAAATGCAGAATCTCAGTGGTAGCAGCAGCAGCGGCGGCGGCGGCAGCGGCAGCAGCAGCAGCAGCGGCGGTCCTGGATCAGGCTGTGCATGCCTCAGGTCCACACTTTAATGAGACTTGTAGCTTGAGGCAAAGAGAGCCTTCCTTCCTGACTCTGGCACAGAGCAGAATTAGGTATTAGCTCCACCATGGACCCCGGCTTATCAGTCACCTTCTTACGACTACACTGACCCTGCTGTGCATAAGCAATATTTTCATCCACTTCCCGAGAGCTTTATCTGGCTGTTGAAGTAGAAAATGAATATTTTACAGTTCACTTGTCTGATCAATTACCTCCAAGCAGCTGCAGGGGTTGCTGGCCAGTGGGAGAGCTGGGTAGGTGATGATAGAGAAATCTGGGGGGAATCAGTAAGCCAAAGACCAAAGGGGCAGGAAGCTGGGATGGAGCTACTGATAATATACATTCATGTATGAGTACAGTCAGAAATTACAGTGGAGCCAATTAACAGACTTAAATGATAATCAACCACAGGTGAATCCAGAGGTGAAGAGACAGGACAGCTTGATTGGAAAATAATGAAATCCCTCCCTTTCTTATTCCCTCATACTGCCATTGGGTTCTGTGTATAACAGCAGAAAACTCCTTTTCAGAGACAATTGGAAATTAAGGAAATAAAGTGGATTTGGGTGCAGGATTGATGTCCCATCACGGACATGTCTGTGCTTTGCTTCCCTGTTCTAATGTTTACAGATTTTACTGGAAAAAGAAAATCCTCATTGAATGCAACATAATGTGATTTATTTTTTTTTAAAGTAGTATTCTCTAAGGTTGATAAATACAAAAAGAATAGCTTACTTTGTATCTCCTCTCTTTTTTAGTGGAGGAGGGAGGGCAGTGCTGAAAGAGAATCTAAAATTTGTGGGAATTCTTTTTATCCATCCTGCTTTGTTTCTTAAACATAGCACCCTGGGGGATTAGATTATGTATTTGAAACCATTTTTGATCCAAAGAATAATAAAGTAATAATATCTATCAAGAATTCATTAAATACAGGCACTGTGCTATGTGATGGAGATACAGGAAAAAAAAAAAAAAACTGAAGTAATCCTTACCCTAGAGGAGCATGCAATCTGATCAAGGGAGACAAAAGTGTGTGTGTGTGTGTGTGTGTGTGTGTGTCTATGTGTGTTTGTGTGTGTCTGTATCTGCGTTATTTGTCTGTCTCTGTGTGTGTCTGTGTCTCTGGGTGTGTCTGTGTGTCTGCGTGTAGCACTATATACAAAGTAGACAAAAAGGTAGTTTTTGGAGGAAGAATAAGGTACTATCACCCAAACAGGCCAGAAAAGGCTTAATGGAGAAGCTGCTGCTTAGGCTGATACTTTAAGGAAATTTGAGATTTTAAGAGATAGAAGAAGGTAACTTCCAAACCCTGGGAGATGGCCATTACCGAAGGAAGAATTATAAGACCATGGCTTAGGAACAGCAAGAAGGACAGGTTGGGGGGCAGCGAGGTAGCACAATGAATAGGGCAACCGACCCTAGAGTCAGAAGGACCTGACTTCAAATCCGGCCACAGACACTTGACACTCATTAGCTATGAGACCTTGGGCAAATCACTTAACCCCAATTACCCTGCCTTCTCCCCTCCAAAAAAAAAAAGTCAGTTTGACTGAATCAAGGAGTGCCTCAAGGGGAGTGATAGGAACCAAGGTTGAAGAGGTTGCTTAGATATGAAGCCCGTATCAGGACAGTCTCCAAATGGTGAACAAGGGCATGTGCATATGACCCTAGAGGTTAATAGGAAACTTGGTGTTTCTTGATGAGCGATGCAACGTAGTCACAGCTACACCTTAGGAAAATCACACTGGTAGTCCTTCAGAGGCTGAATGGGGCAGAAAGGAAGGACACTTGAGGCAAGGAGACCACTGTAATAATCTCAGCAAGAGATGATGAAAACCTGAACAAGGTCTGCAGTCAGGTGTGTGAATGGAGAACAGGGGAGCTACATGGGACAGAAATCAGAATTGACTGGTGCTTAGATATTGGATAAAAGTGAGCAGTTAAAAGCATCACTGAGGTTTCCAACCCAGGTTATTGGAAGGATTAGAATATGTTATGATAGCTCCTTTTCCTATAACCCTTTTAGGTTTGCCAAGTGCTTTACACACATGATTTCATTTGCGGTTCTAAAGAAAACCCACTTTAAAGAGGTAGAAACTGAGACTTAGAAAGAGGAAATGATGTGCACAAATGGTATAGAAAAAATCGAACTTGCAATGGAATCAGAGAACTTGGGTTCAAATGGTCACCTCTAATACTGTCTACAGGAAGGAAGGAAGGAAGGAAGGAAGGAAGGAAGGAAGGAAGGAAGGAAGGAAGGAAGGAAGGAAGGAAGGAAGGAAGGAAGGAAGGAAGGAAGGAAAATATTGGCATTTGCTGTGTGTTAGGCACTATGCCACAGACTACATATGAAGACAAAAACCAAAACAGGCCCTATGTTTAGGACTGGGCAAAGATACCTTACTTTAGCCAGTTAGTGGGATGCTAAGCCATAGGGAAGTACAGCAACACAAGCTTTCCAGAAATACTGCCAGTCTCCTTTTGGTCTTCCTTCAACAAATGAAAAGAAGGAGTCACACATGGAGATGTCAAGGAAATGGGCAGGGAAGTGAGCAGGAGTCCAGCGGGGTCTGAAGTGCCAGACCCTGCCCTCTGAGTAGTGACCAGACCAGAAGTGGGACCTGGAGCAAGGTCATTTAATACCCCAGAGCAAGAGCGCCTTCAGCTGTAAAACAAGGCAAACTGAATGGATGCTGAAGTCTGAAGTTTCACCTTCAGAGGCAGATCCACGAACCCACAGACATTAGTAAGTATTGGAACCAATAAGTATCAGGAGCAGCATTGGAATGCAGGTCTCAGGGACTACAAGTTCAGCACTCTAACCATTACACTACACTGCCTCCTTGGGAGTCATCTGAAAACATTTATAAATGTAAATCAGTATTATTAATAAAATGCAAAGTGCTGCATTTGTCTTTGTTCCAAGCACCTGCATAATTACATGGAGCGGTACATTTGAAGCAAGGACCATTTACCTGCATTTTTCCGCATAGACAGAACAGACTTGGGAGGTGGTCAGTGCTTCCCTGCCTGCGGTTCCATAGCTCTTTAACCATGTTCCCCCTTGCCTCCAGAAGAGAAGGCTGATTTGGAAGGCCAAGGGAGAACTCAGTGGGTCACTTCCCCAGAACCACTGAACAGCTGAGTGGAGAAAGTTCATTTGGGCTCAAGCTGAGAGAAGTTCAGGTGGGACTTGGTGAGCTCTAATAATGGAAAATGGCATTTAAGAGAAGGCCAAAAGAAAAGACTGAACTTTGAAAGGAAGAGACACTAGGGACTTGATTTAAAATATGTGTGGGTTGGCTACAATTCCTTTTGAAATGGTGTTCTATTTATTCAGTAATGAACTTTTATTTTACGGACTGAACAAGTCAAAGTGATTTCAAATTAACATCCTTTAATCCTATTCCCAGTCTACTTCATTTTAGTCTCAAAAAAAAATGAAGAGTCAGAGTCTTAAACCCCAAGGATTAAAAAAGTAGATACTTGGGATAGCTTGGAATATTTCCGATTGAGCATTGGTAAAGACCGCTGTGAAGAGAATTCCCTTTGACATGCTGACATCTGTTGGGGATGATGGAGAGATAAAGGCTGGTAAGGTCTTTCAAATTAAGGCAGAATATGAATAAATATTCATTGATTGATTGTAAAGGGGAATGCTGAAAAGGACAACACAATCTGCATTATACATTTATAAAAATAAGGCATTTTCTATGTGTAGATATTGCCAAATGTGATTTACAAAAAACAATGATTCAGGCTAACACTAAAGACTATAGAAAACTTCCATGCCTAGACATCCTAAAGATTGTTTCCAGAAGAAATGGGGATTTGGGGACATCCAGAACCCTGAATGTCATTAACATAAAACATCATTAACATAAAACTGATTATACATTAGCAGACAGGAAATGACTGATTAACAGTATAGGAGTCATTTGCAAATTAGTTGTTCATATGAAGTTTGATCATTATTTGTTCTTACAAGATCAAAATAAATGCCAAATTCAAAATATGAAAAAGAGAAGATAACACTTGGAATTTAAATGCCTTTAGTTTGCCTCATTTTAGTAAGGTATTGGTTCTAAAAATGGGAAACAGATAAAAGAACAGACATCAACAGGAACAATTACCATAAATCAGTTATTATAATGAGGAGACCAACAGCTACCATAGCCAGAAAACACTACCAAAGACATTTGCCTACCAAAGACATTATTTTTTCAATCACACAAGGGAGAATGGTAGAAACAAAATCAAGTTTATAAGAAGTTCAATGCTTAGAGAACCAACTTAAACTAATCAGGGTTTCTTAAACTTTTCCTCTCCCACCCCTTTTCCTGTTCTGGCAGCATGCTTTGGCATTGTGTGGCCTGAGGGCATGTGCAGCCGTACTTTGCACTCTTCATACTTTGCATTCAAAGCTTCAATGAGTTGTTTGATGCAACATGGGTAAGAGCTAGCAGAAACACCCCAGATTCATTATGTGTTTGATTTTTATTTAATTTTTGGTCTTTGCATGTTCAGAAATCTTTTGCTGTTGCCAAATTTTTCATATGGGGTCCCATATGGAATCCCAACCCATAGATAAAGAAGCTCTGATAGAAAATTCAGAGAACACTTAAGAGTAAAATTAGAAGAATAATCAGACAACAAATAAAGGAGATAATATATGATTGTTATAGCAAACCATTGTCTTCATGAATTATAACAGACATTGCACATTTGGATTCAAAGACCATCTCAATTTTTTGCAAAAAAAAAAAAAAGAGTTGTAAGGTCAGATTCAGCTGATTATCCCACATCACTTAAAAATAATCACCTACATTTGGTAAAAATACTTCTTGATCCAATAAATCAGAACAAAGTATGAAGAGGACCTTTTGCCTCTATGAATCACCCAAATTGTATGAGAATTTTCATGCCCTAAGGAATTTGCATAAAAGGAAGGAATTATTATCAAAAACATATATAGATTCTGAAGGTCTAGAAGAGAATACAAAAGAGTAAGTCAAATACCATTGACCTAGAAAAAAATTGGCAAACCAGAGAGAAGTAAAAGGAGAAAGAAAAGGTAGGCTGAGCTTGGAAGAGAAGGAGGATAGTCAGAAAGGTCATCATGTCTGCATCTCAAAAGAGAAGATTCAGGCTGATCTGTCAGTGTACCCATCTACCCAAGGACTGAAGGAAGTTCTAAGAAAGGTCTGCTCTTTCCCCAGATTCCCATCACAGTGTCTGGTCCTCCACAGACATTATAATGGGATCTGTTGTTTCCATACCCAAATATTTTTAGCAATTTGAATTTTTTTTCAATCATGAGAGACCAGAGATTAACTGAATAGAAGGATAAATGTCAATTAAAGAGGAGAACTCAACCTCTTTCTTTGCCTAATTGGGGTCTTGTAGAAATTTGGATTGAGCTCTTGGCTTCTCATCTAAAATAAACTCTCTAAAGAAACAAAGGAAGGAACCACAAGGACTTTCGGGGCATTGTACTGCCCCTAGGCTCAAAGCAAGCTAATTACTGTAAGGGCATTTATAATGTAAACAAAGAGGGGAGAGGCAGCCAAACCAAACCAAGGATACAGAGTGAATGTTGGTGCTTGAGGCTACACAAATTTGTGAGCATTTAGGAAGCAGTTTTCAAGATCTCTAAAAGAAGTGATCAAATATTTGGGTTGGGGGATAGATATTATTTAACATCAGAAAAAAGTTCCCAAAGAAGATATTTCTACTAAATCCTATGTCTATTTTCCCATCTCCATATTTGTTGTTTTTTTTTTTTTAATTGGAGCTGAGATTTCAACACTTCAGGGAATTTTTGGTAATGAAATTCCTCTATTGAGCAGATCAACCATGTTGAAACCCAAGTTGTCTGGATCATTAAAAGGTTAAAGTGTCAGAATCCTGTCAATGAATATGGGACCTGAGCTCTAGTCTTCTCCTGACTCCCAAAGCCAGTTCTCCACACGCTCCACCATGCTGCCTTCCTCTATGACACTTTAATGAGAATTATTTATAAGCAGATGAAAATCATCCTCGATGAATTTATATAAGATAGGAACAGACAGGCTTTCACAAATAAGATTCAATAACACCCCAAATGTGAGTAGTCACACAACTGACTGAGAAGAACAGAGAATAAGATATTCATTATAATTCTCTTTACATACATTATCTCATTAAAACAGCACATAGACAGTCCAACATTGCAACAGGAGTTATCCTTAGTTTACAAATGAGGAAACTGGTCCTCAGAAAGGATTAATGAATTTGGCAGGGTCACACAATGATTAAGTATCTGAGGCAGGACTTATACCTGTTTCAGAGTCTCTCACCTAAGAAAACATATCGTGTGCATGTGTGTGTGTGTGTGTGTGTGTGTGTGTGTATCAAAATCAAACCACACTCCTTGAAAGATGCAGCAGATAAAACTTCCCCTACCTTCTAATAATTTTCTTAAAACTGAGTGGGGTATAACAAATGCTGTTTCATGGTAACCTTGGTCAAACTTGGTCACACCCAGAGGAAATTGTATAAAAGTCCAGAGAAGAACCATTCCCTCCAGGTGAGGTCCTCCAGGTGCAATTGTTGGCAGATGGCTTTGTGCAGATAGCATCAATGACCCCACATTGAAGAACACCTTAAATGATGTACATAATCACTCACAAGGTCAAGATAATTATCCACCCAAGACAAACACAGTGAGCAAATAAAGACTGTATATTGTCCAGACTATGACTTGCAGAGCTGCTCTCATTATGCTTGTCTTAGAGAGAGCCTGGAAATTCATAAAGGACTAGGTCTATAATTGAAGATGAGGAAAGCTGCATCCTTTTACTGAAACCAACCCATTCCTGAAGCAAAAGTCCATTTTTAACACAAATAATCATCCAGTATTGAAATTAAGGCTGAAAAGTGTGGGATAAGATTTTCCAAAGAATTCAAGCTGTGGGTGTGTGAGAAAGAAATGGAGTGGTGAATGGTAGCCCTGATTAGGCCCCAGCAAACCACCAGAAAGCATTGTGCAGAAATGGTATTAAAAAAAGACATTTTCAATGAAACCAATAAAGAGAAGGGGAGATGAACTGGGCTAACCAAAGA
Organism: Petaurus breviceps papuanus; assembly: GCF_028583685.1. NCBI lineage: Eukaryota > Metazoa > Chordata > Mammalia > Diprotodontia > Petauridae > Petaurus > Petaurus breviceps. Next base: position 7,121,735 of record NW_027185872.1, on the reverse strand, counting down.
GCAATCAGGATATCAATTGGTTATGCCCACTATCCAGAGATCTAGAGGGCATAGACTACACCTGTTCCCCAAGGTGAGGGGGTCACACAAACCCTTGTGGACTCTCCCCACACTATAATCTGGGTAACTACACCATGGACATTAGTGCTTGAGGAAAAAGAAAGGTTGTTAGGTACATATTATGCTGACTTTATGATTTTCATGGATCCCTAGACCATATGATAGTATATGTACAGCATGGCCCAAGATGATCATGAAGTTTGAAGCCTTGAATGACACTTCTGTTTGCAATTTAAGTGAATCAAATAAAGTAGCTCTGAGCCATCCACAGCCTCTTCTGCAAGTCACTCAATCAAGATGAAACCATTCACCACATGCACTCTTCTGCCTTCTCTCTGCTCTCAGACATTCTCACCCAAGGCAATAACTCTTCTTAAACCACCTAAACTAATTCATTTTGTACTCACTGCTCTTTGAAGAGCTTGGAATTCTTAATCAATATTTGCTAGTGGGTTTCTGGAGGCTGACATTTACATAGTTACAGGATAGACTTTATACTGTATACTTTGCCTGTTGAAAATCCTTGTCCTGAGTAAGAATGTTTGCCCTTACAATAATTATAATATAATATTGACCATGGAAAATGAGAAAACCATGTCGGGATGACAGGCATAATATGTACCCACTAGGGAGAGCATCCACAGCAGGGAAGAAAGGTTGGACAGCTCTCAAATCTTCCTTAATTCCTCATAGAAAAGCATTCCTCATTTTCATTTCTGAATTTATTTTTCTCCCCATAAAATAGTAGAAACATGGAAAGCCTACTAAAACTATGGCATTTCTTCTAAAATATCTCTATGTTGTTTTATTTTACTATTTCTAGGTCCTATTTAATTCTGGAATTTTTATCCTAAACCCAACTACATGGGAACATTTTCTAGGTTCATTTAGAGCCCACGTGAACTAGTGCCTTACAGTTTACAAAATACTTTCTTCAGAGCAAACCTGTGAGGTCGATATGGCATTATCTCCTTTTTATACCTGAGGGAACAGTTTCAGAAACATTTGAACTTGCTTACAACCACATGGGTGGCATGTGTTTCCGATGGAAATCAAAGCTGCATCAAAATCAGCATCTCAGAGTGGGGAGGAAGCAGATGCCCCTTACCGTCCAAGGTATAGCATGCTGAGGATACTGTTAGCGATGTGTTATGTCCGTGTGTATGTTTGGCAAGTGATCGGGCAGTGTTAGCTAGCAGACCTCCAAGGAAAAAGAAGCCACTGTTCCCAAAGGCAGACAAATCCACTCCTCCTCTCCCTGCTGCAGCCCATTCCACTAATCCACTGTGACCCAAAGGAAAAATAATGAGCAGAGGAGGGACTAAGCATTGATATGTTTGCCAAGCACTTTACAAATATTATCTCCTTTGATCCTCAAAGAAATCCTGCAAGGTAGGAGCAATTATTATCTCCATTTTACCATTGAAGAAATGGGAGGGAAATGGACTTTCAAGTTCTCCCTGAATAATGCCGATCCAAATTGGTTCTCACTTAGCCTGAAAGCTCTGATGGCTCATGTGCACATCCCTGTAATAACCCTGGAGAAAACAGAACTTCCTGCTCCTGGATTGACAATGACTTATGAGCTACCATTACAGAGAATGGTTTTGGTTTATTTCATGACCTCAGGCCTTCCAGTTCAGATTCCTAGTGCAGGAATCTCCTTTGATCCTCAAAGAAATCCTGCAACATAGGGGCAATTATTATCTCCATTTTACCATTGGAGAAATGGAGGAAAATGGACTTTTAGTGATTTACTCAATCATCCAGCTGGTTAAGATTCCAATGTCAAATTGAAACTCCAACCTCCCAGATTCCAGTGATCTATTCACTGCAGCACCAGCTGCCTCAAGGCAACCATCACTGCTTTGGGACAGTTCAGATTGAAAGAAGTCCTGCTCTACATCAATCCTAAATCCTGTTGTTCAGTCTTCGCTCATGTCCTATTCTTCATGGCCTCATTTGGAGTTTTCTTGGCCAAGATACTAGAGTAGTTTTCCATTTCCTAGCTCATTTTACAAATAAGGTAAACAAGGTTAAATCATTTGCCCAGAGTCAAATAGTTAATAAGTGCTAAAGTCAGATTTGAACTCAGGTCTTCCAGACTGCGGGACCAGTGCTCTGTCTATCATGCCACTTACCTGCCTAAATCTACCTCACAAAATCTCTGAATTTCAGAACTGGGAAAGATCGTAATAGATATATTGTCCACTATATATACCCCCCCCCAAAAAAAAGAAAAGTATTCCCACTACAAATACAGGAAAAGCAGTCATCTTATTTCCTTTTGACATCCATTGAAGGAAATGGACACCCCTGAAACCAGCCCATTCAGCCTTTTGACATTTTTCATAATTAGGAATGTTTCCTGATGGCAACCCTAAGTTGACATCTTGGAAACTTCTTTCCCCTGTTCCTGTTCTTCCTTCTGGGAACAAGCAGACCAAACCAAATCACTCCTCCAGAAGACAGCCTATTGAATGCTTCAAGATACTGTCCTCTTCACCCTGAGTTTCATCTTTAACCAGCTAAACATAGTCAGCTCACTTCCTTCAGCTGATCTTCATGTGGCCTAGATGCAAGGCTCTCCCACCATCTTGGAAAGTATCCTCTGGGCGCTTTCCAGTTTCTTAACATCTTTCTTAAAATGTGGCACGTGGAATTGAACACATTCTTCCAGATGCAGGGGAATAAGGGCAAAGGACGAGGTTTTTATTATTAAGTCTAAGGGCCTTTTAAGTCACTGCCTCTCTAAATCAACAAGCCAAATTGGTTCTCACTTAGCCTGAAAGCTCTGATGGCTTATGTGCACATCCTTGTAATAACCCTGGAGAAAACAGAACGTCCTGCTCCTGGATGGACAATGATTTATGAGCTACCATTACGGAGAATGGTTTTTGTTTATTTCATGACCTCAGGCCTGCCAGTTCAGATTCCTGGTGCAGGGAGCATTCTGAAGGCTGGAGGTGGCACCAAGCATTTAAGCAAACTCATGCAATTGTGCTTTTACCAAAACCAACCAAACCCATGCCTCTCAGAGATCCCTCCAGACACTTGCCCAGGTTTTGTTGTTGTTATTGTTGGGTTGGCTTGTTTGTTTGTTTTGTTTTGTTTTTTTATCAAATTACCTTTGGCTGCAATTCATGACTGAAAATTGTCTTTGTGTTCACCTGAAACACCTCTTAAGCTCCTGTCAGTAGCTCTTTCTCCTTGTTAAAATGAGGTTCTCCCTGAATAATGCATTTCGCTCACCTAATGGTAAGAGAGACACTGAGTAGCATCCTAATGCCACCTTCTCTTAACAAGGTGATGATAGAGGCATGGAGGTCAAATTATTGGCCCAGTTAACATAGGAAGCTACTTGGAAAACAGAATGTAGCCCAACTGGCAAATCCAAGGAGGAATTCCCCCAGCTGCCTACTTTGTCAATGAACAGAACAAAATACCTCCTTTTAATAGGCCCCATGTGGTTGCATGCACTTAGAAAGCTAATAAGCTATGAGGTCTGATAAAAATCAAAGCCAGTCATTCCAAAAGTGTTTGCCATTCCTGCGATAGCTCATTTCCAGAGAGGAGACTGAGGCTGCACAGAAATGCAAGGTATTTGACCTCTGCAAATTTGAGAGAAAATGCCAAGTCAGTTGTAAGGGACTTCAAAGAGTTTGGCCTTCATTTGACAATTAATTGGCAACTCCAAGGAGGAAAACATCACTAAAATGGTGTACTTTTCCTTTATTTTCAACAATTTCTGTTGCTTCCATTGACTAGTAGTCTTTGCTGAGCCACTGACTATGGATTCAAAAAAATTCAACTCTATATACACACAAGAGACCTCTTTTTGGGCCAGCACTAAACTGTCTGTCCCTATGGGCTCCCCAGCCCATCCCAGTACAATGAGACTATCAGAGCAGAATCCTGAAATTGTTGAGACAATACCAACCTATTCTGACCTTTTAAGAAGGAGCAAACCTCCAGACATTCCAATGACCTGGAGAGTTAAAGAGAGCAGTCTAGTAGTGGGGATATGTGTGGGAGAAGAAAAGAAATGCCAAAAGAATGGAAGAAATCCTCCTCCCATGATGAATGATTGTCCCTTTAAAGCAAGTGCCATGGCCCTTCAGAAAAGATCAGCTCACTGCTTACAGCTTCTCCAAGAAGCAGATAAAATGTCCACTGCCCCTTGTCCTCAGTCATTCATGATGCATTGGTTGAATGTCTGTACGTGATAAATAATTGGGAAAAAAGATAGGCCAGATAATGTGTCTGGAGAAAAAATGGATAGAAAACTGTATTTTTACTAATGGCAACTCAATAGCAAGACAAACATAGGAAAACTTCCAAGCCTCTGGGGGGATGAGCAGAGGGTGTATCGGACATGGGCAAGAGTGGTGGATTTCTGACCTTATCACTTCACTGAAACTACTGTCTCCAAAGCTACCAGTGATCTCTTAGTTACCAAATCCAATGGCCTTTTCCCGTGCTCCATTTTCCTTGACCTTTCTGCAGCCTCTGACACTGCTGATCACCCTTTCCTTCAAGGTAATCTTCATTCTCTAGGTTTCTGGGATAACACTGTCACCTGGTTCTTGTACTGCTTAAGCCACTCCTTATCAGTCTCCTGTGCCAGATCCTCATCCAGAGCATGCCTCCTAAATACTGACATCCCTCACAGGTCTGTCCTGGCTCCTCTTCTCTCTCTCTACACTACCTACTATTACTGCTCACTTGTACTTCACAAGGCATCTTGGGGTTTAGGAGTTAGATTTATTTTCTGTTTTTTTTTCTTCCCTATTTATTTATTCTATCATCCCCCCCCCAAAAAAAAAAAAACTGGTACAATTAACTTTTGTCTCATGATGTTTTCATTGATGATCTCTGAAAACTGGGCTGTGACAAAGTCCATTGTGATTCAAACAGAGCTATTTCACTATGCCTTTAAACCCAAATCACTCTGGCTTTCAGTGATTGGCCAAGAATAGATCCCAGTCCAAATATCACTTACTCATCATTTGGATTTTGGTGGCTAAGAGTGAGAATAGAGACTGTTTCTCATTCTGTTCAGAAACTCTGAGGGTTTTGATTGATTCTTTGGTGAAGGCAAACTAAGCTATCTTTTGCCTCAATTCTTACCTGACCTTTACTCATTGAATGGGTGTTGTCTCAAAGTGAGACTTGAGAGAGATTTAAAAAGGTCAGTGTCTACCACTGCATCTGGGATGCCACCAGTCATCTCAACCTATGCCCTGCCACTGGTCTCTACCACCAGATCTGTGGCCATCACCAATCTTTTTGACCTATGCCCTGCCACTGGTCTCTACCACCGGATCTGTGGCCATCACCAATCTTTTTTACCTATGTCTTGCCACTGGACTGCAATGCCTGGAGGATAGAGTGAGGCTGAAGACTTTGCACAGATCTGCCTCACTCAAATCCAATTCACTTGTATGTGAAGACTTCACCCTCCTAGTGTCACTGATCTTGGAGAATGAATGAGAAACAACCACCTACTTCACTTGGTAATCTCAACTCCTATGAATTTAATTACCTCTCTACACAGATCATTTTCAAATCTACCTATCCTGCCCCAATCTCTCTGCTGACCTTGAATCTCATGTCTCCAATTGCCTTTCAGACATCTACAATGGGATATCTGGTAGACATCTTAAGCTAAATTTGTCCCAAACTGAATGTATTATCTTTCTCGCCAAACTGCTGCCTTCCCACCTTCCCACCTTCCCACACCACCCTCTTCCTTGGGCTCTCAACCTAGCAGACATGCTGGACTCCTTACTATCTCTCACCCTCCACATTCCAGCTGTTGCCCAGTTCTGTCCACTTCACCTCTGCAACATCTCTCATACACGTCACTTTCCCTCCTCTGTCACTGCCTCCACCCTGGTGTGAGTCTTTATCATCCCACACCAGGATTATTGCAGTAGCCACTGGTCACTGTGCCTGTCTCATCTCTCCTCACTGTAATCCAGCCTCTATTCAGCAACCAAAGTGATTTTCATAAAGCATGGGTCTGACCATGTCATTCCTCTATGAACTAATTTCCAGTGACTCATCACCACCAGGAACAAATACAAAATATTCTATTGATCTTTAAAGTCCTTCCTGACCTAACCTTCTTACTCCCTCTCCAGCCTTCTCATAGATTACTCCCCCTGCCGCCATGTACTGTTTGATCCAGCGACACTGACCAGGAACAAGATGCTCCATCTCATGCCTCCAGCCACGTTCTCTGGATGTCTGTCAGTCCTGGAATACTTACTCTTCAACACCAACTACTGGCTTCCTTCACTTCCTTCAAGTCCCAACTAAAATTTCATGTTTTACAGGAAGCCTTTTCTAACCCCTCTTACTTCTAGCTCCTTGACTCTCAAAAGAAACTTTCGTTATCCTGTATACAGCTTGTCTGTACATATTTGTTTACATGTTGTCTCCCCTATTTGACTGTAAACTCCTTGAGGGCAGGAACTGTCTTTTGCCTCCTTTTCTATCTCCAGTGTTTCTCACAGTGCCAGGTATATAGTAGGTACTTAATAAATGTTATTGATTGAAGGAGAGGGAGAAAATGAGGGAGGAGATAAAAAAAATTTTTTGTGAACCATACAAGGCTATACAAATATGAGCTATTATTGGAATTGCTATTGGTCAGCTGTCTACCCAGTCATGTGTCCAGCTTCGCATCTAGATATCAATCAACCCCTACTCCTCCTAGGAAAAATGAATCATTATCAAAATATCATTACATGTTCAAACATCCCTTTAGAGAGGGCACTATTATTCTGAAACTGTGCATATGTGTGTGCCCATGGGCACAGCAGTAAACTAAGGCCCTCTCGAGTTCAAAGGACTCATCCAATATTAGGAATAAAAAAAAAACTAGAATTATTTTTCAAACCAAAGTCTCTTTAAAATGCAGCTAACTGGCCCAGTGGACATAACACTGAATGTAGAGTTGAAAAGACCAGAGCTCAAATAAGCCTCAGTCACCTCTGTGCTGGGTGACCTTGAGAAAACACTTAAGCTGTCACCCTCAGTGTCCTCATCTGTAAAATGGGGATAATGAAATGAGATGCTATTTTTAAAGTACTTTGCAAATACTGAAGTGCTTTATAAATGCTAGCTATAATCCTAGGTAGATTATTTGACAACCTGGTTAGTGAGTCTCAATCTTCATACCTGTTTTTTCCAGACATTTCCTCATTGTTTTTGCTTTTCCGTGGTTTCTCTCCCACAATAGCCAGAGATGCATCGCTCCCTTGCTCTCATAAATCACTCACCATTCCAAAGGCATGACCATCTGCACAGCTGGCATGAGCCCTAGTTTTAAGTCAAATTGATTTCAATTTAAATTAAGAATTATATGCTTAGATTTACCTTCTATCATTACAGTGTCCTTCTGCCCCATCGTTTCTAGCATCGAAAGCAAGAGAAAAAGGGAATGCATCCAAGGGCCTGATAAGAAGTATACTCTATTGAGAGCTTGGTTGAATCTGCCTGTCTAGCATCAGTATTGAACCTGGCTCAAGAAAACTTCTGAAACTTTCCAGACTCTCCTGGCCTGATCCCTTCATAACATTGCTGTTTGCCATTCCCTCCCAAGCACAAAAATAAAGTAGCCCAGTGAACATGGAATCCAAGAGGATGGAGAAGAGGAGACTAAAGTCTGACTTTTGTTCACTCCAGGCCAAAAATACTCATTGCCAAGGGAATCATTGATCTAATCAAGGTAGCTTCATCAAGGGACACCCACCCTCGAGCTTCCATAGAGTGTTGTAACAAGCTAAAGAAATGGACCATTGAGAGGAGAGGGAAGAAAGAACAGCAGATGTCTATTCCAAATGGACCACATCTCCTCAGGAAGGTTTATGATGATATTGCCTGGGCAGACAAGAACACATATCTCCTTAAAGGGGTGATCTCCTTCCCATGAAACCATAGGAAAAATGGACAACCCACCAGACAAGATAGTAAGAGCAAAGGAGACCCTTTCAAACTCTCCTAGAGGTCACTAGAATGAATATGGAAGTGCAGGACAATGTTAATACCCAATGCAGAGAAGATGGGTGAACGCCAAACTTCTATTAGATGAGAGCCAGGTCTAAACCGTTTATCATAAACATGTCTCCAGTAGGTAAGGAACTGGTTGTGGACAGTGAGTGCCCTCACAATGAGATTTAGCCATCAAAGTCTCAGTGACACAGGGCAACTCTTTGATTACAGTTCTCACTACAGATTTATGACAGAGAAAGTAGACCTATGCTGTTCCTAGTCAGAATAAAAGGGAGTATAAGAAAATCAGGGTCCCTCTGAGAAAACCATTGCCTGAGAAGGCAGTGGTTAGTGCCAGCCAGGTAATAGATTCAATAAGGAACATGGGGTTGGCAAAGATGATGAGAATTTCCTTATGAAGCTGCCTCTGTGTTAACAGATCACGTTAAAGCATTTTGTCATTGCACACTTTGCCACTGGGAAAATGATTCAGGAAAGGCTTAAGAGGAAACAAGAGGAGAACAGACGGCGCTGAAGGAAAGGTCAAGCAGAAATCTCTTAGAAGCCTGTGCCTGGGGATCAAGAAAGGCCTGCCGGACAGCAATGAAGACTTCATCTCAAAGAAGCAGCTGACTATACACCAAGACTGAAGGAAAGATGGTATGATCAACAGCTGGCCAACAGCCTTAACTAAATGTGCCCTTCGGGACACACAGAAAGGGAAAACTACTATTCCAGGCCTCAAGAAGCTCACATTCTAAAGAAGAAGATAGCATCCAAGCCACCACATACATGAACAGCCTGCCCATATTACAGGAGACAGTGTCTGAGTAGAAACAACTAGGTGTGGGAGGGGAGGCCCCCTGAAGAAGCTGTGATGATTTGAGCCATCTTGAAGGAAGATGAGACACTAAGCAATGGACATGATGATAGAGAGTATTCCAGGAATTGGCAATGGCCAAAGCAAAGTCAAGGAGATGGGAGATGGAGTGTCATGATCATGGATGCAGCTAAATGAGAAGCTAAGAGACAGAAGAAGCAGTCAGACAGTCAAAGGAAGAACTAGAAGAGAGCAGAGCTACAGAAACCTTGAGATTAGAAAGTGCACCTGGAAAGATGAGCAATTGTTTCAAGTGTTGCAAGAGGGCTGGGGATAAAGAAAAGCTGATTTGGCTTGGTCATGAAGAAATCACAGGTAACTTTGAAGAGGGCAGATTCAGTTCCATGATGAGCTTGAATAGCAGAACCCAAAGGAGTTGGAAGCAAGTGAAAGAAGTGAAGAAATCAAATGCTGATGCCTTTCTCAAGGAATTGATCTGAGAAAGGGCAAATAAACATAGGATGATATCTGGTTGGCAGGGTGAGATCAAGTTGGATTTTTAGATGTCGGCATGTTTATAGGATGCAGTAAAGGAGTCAGTAAATAGAATTTAAAGAATAGACTAAGAATGAGGATAGTGGATGGGGCAGGTGGAATCTGCTGGAGAATATAGGAGGGCATGGTTTCAAGCACACATGTAAAGGAGTTTGCCTCATCAGGGAGAAGGAAGTGGTCTTCATCAGAAAAAGGAGTGAAAAGTTTATGGAGGTAAGGTGGGGAAGATGTCTAAGTTACAGAAGAGGAAGGCGGGGGGAGGTAGAACTCTTTGCAAATGACCTCCAATGTGTGAGTGTGAATTATTAGGCAATATTATCAGATGACATGGAGGGGAAGAAAGTGGTGTTAATGTATAGAATAAACACAGAGCATATTAAATTCCTAAAAAGGAATATAATAATTGTGCCTTGGACCACCATCTATACAAAATACCCAATAAGTCTCTCCCCAAGTCCATGTAAAACATCTAATGTTCCCACAAGGGTCAAGTAGACATTCTGCCTTGACATGGGATGAAGAACAATTATCCCCAGCATCAGACAGAAAAGGAGCTAGAATAATGCTTGATCAATATAATTAAAGAAAAGTGGAAAAACTTCAAAAGATAACAGTTGATGCTTATTGGACATCCATTGTCCCCTTTGAACCTAACAATTCTGTGAGGTTTATACTACAAATTGTATTACATACATTCTGAAAATAATATGAGAGGCTCAAGGAGGTTCAGTAATTTGCCTATAAGCATACATTGATGATGGGTAGGAGTCAATATTTAATACAGGCAATTTCTTCTCCCAAGCCCAACCCTTCATCCACTAGCCCATTCTTGGAGTTTTGGAAAGGCTTTTTCTGTTGCATATCTCTAAGATCCTTATGCTAGTTGTACTCACGCAAGTCTAAAATCATTTTGAGTCATTATAGTAGAATGTAAGATGAAATTTGGAAAGGATAAATTTGATAAGTCTTAAACTTGAGTTGAAAAATTCAACTTCAGAAATACAAAGTAGTGAGGGACAGTGAGACAAGAGATCTGGGGGATTTTAAAGGATTGCAAACTGACTTAAGTCTGGACTCAAGTCCAGTATGAGGGATATGTAGGCCTTCTCTATTTGACCCTGGCCAAATGACAACTGGGGCATTGTGTTCACTTCTAATCATTACATTTAAGTACATTGACTGTGATCAGAGGAAGGCATCAAAGATGGCAGAAATTCTTGAATTCAAGATACATGAGTACAAATTGAATGAAGTAGTCCTACTGTGACTAGAGCAAATGTGGGGATATAGAAGAGAGTGTTCTACTTGACTAGGCAAAAGGGGTGAAAGATGTAGAGAGGTGGATTTATATTCAATGTAACAGAAAAAACATCCTAAAAATTTAAGCAATGTACAAGTGGAATGGTTTCCCTCAGGAGTTATCTGGGAAATTCCAGGTTATTTATTGGTAAATATTATAGAACAGCTTATTGGTTTTATATGGATTGGACCGGGTACCTCCCTAACTCAGAGAGTCTGACTGTATAAAATCTAGTCAAGCTTTCTTCCCTCAACTTAGAGCCATTTTAAAGTTTGGAATATGGAGATAAACTCTCCAAAACTAATTCTAGTCACAAGAGCAAAGATCCTTGATTTCATTTGTCATAGACCCTTTTGGCAGTCTGGTAAAGCACCCCTCCAATAATAATATTTTAAAATTTTCTGAAACAAACTACATGTGATAATGAAGGAAATTAATCACACTGAAACAGATATCAAAATATACAATTTAAAAGTCTGTGGATCTTAAATTATAATCTCTGCCATAAAGATATCTCAGACTTCTATCTAAATAGATGCAGTCTTCTTGTAAGAATCTGCACCCTCCTCATTGATTTTCTGTATCTGGCAGTGTTTCACTCAAACATTTAGAACTGCTTCAAGGAGAAAATACACCCCTTAGAAGTCCTGAGACATTCAGCATACTACTGCAAATCTATGTATCGAGTTTCTTCTAAAAATTACAATTTCTTGCTACCTTTTTAGAAACTCCTACTCTCACCATCTTTTACCCATTAGGTATGTTAATGCCTAATGTATTGTATGAAATTCATATGGAGAAACCAAAGATCAATATCTCAACAGTAATTTTTGAAGAGGAAGAACCAAGATGGTGAAGTAAGGCAGGAACTCATCTGAGCTCAACCAAATTTTCCTCCAAACAATTTAAAATATTGCCTTGAAATAAATTTTGGAGTAGCAGAACAAATAAAAGGACTAGATGAAACAGTTTTCCAGCCCAAGAAAACTTAGAAGATCAATAGGAAAGGTCTGTCCCACTAAAGTGAGAGTGCAGACAGTCGATGCAAGTGAGACCCTACAAGGCATCAGCAAGCCAGCAGAGAGACTGGCAACAAGACCCCACTCCTATACAAGTCAACAGCAGGCCTTTCCCCAGTAAGCCAGTACAGACCTTGGGGGCAGCTTAATCAGGAGCAGCAATTATCAGAATTCTCAGTGCACAAAGAGTAAGGGGGCTAGACCACAGGTCAGGAGATGACAGAGGACAATCTGCTGGAACTGGGCACAGAATTCTGCTGCGTTGACCGAACAGAGAACACAGTGCCAGGGTGAGGCGGAGCACTAGAGCACCAGAATGTGCGTCTTTGGTGGGATAGGAATCCGGGTCAGAGGCTCATCCCAGAAAAGAGTGCTGGTAGTCATTCATAGGCCAGAGCATAGGCCAGGAAAGCCTTAAACCGTAACACTTTGGAAGAAATGAAAACTCACAAGTCCCCATAAATAGCACTGAAAACAAGAGCACAAAAAAAAAGAAAAAAACAAGTTTAGGACAGCATCCCCTCCACACCAGGAGCAGAGCCTAACTTTAGCAGAAAGTTAAAAGTCAAGAAATAGACTAGAAAAATGGGGAGGGGGCAGAACCTGGCCATGGAAAGTTACTATGGTGACAGGGAAGATCAAAACGCAAAGAGAAGAAGACAACAATGTCAAAATGGCCACAAGTAAAGCCTCCCAAAAGAAAAATGTGAATTGGTGTCAGGCCCAAAAAGAACTCCCGGAAGAGCTCAAAAACAATCTTAAACATCAAGTAAGAACACAAAATTGGGTATCTTACCCTACAGGGAAGTAGGGGGAAAGAGGATAAAAGGGAGTATGATAGAAGGAAGGGCAAATTGGGGGAGAAGGTACTTAGAAGCAAACACTTTTGAAAAGGGACAGGTTCAAAGGATAAAATAGAATAAATGGGGAGTGGGATAAGATGGAGGGAAATATAGTTAGTCTTCACAATATGACTATATGGAATTGTTTTGCATTACTATACATGAATAACCTATATTGAATTTCTTGCCTTGTCAGTGTGGGTGGGAGAGGATGGGAGAAGGGAGGGAAGATGGAACTCAAAGTTTTAAAAACAATTACTTTAAAAATTGTCTTTTAGGGGCAGCCAGGTAGCACAGTGAGTAAGAGCACCAGCCCCAGTGTTGGGATAACCTGGGCATCGAATCTGGGCTCAGACACTTAGCTCCCACCCAGAAACACCTGGACATGTAAGCTTGAGCAAGTTACTTAACCCCAATTGCTTTCAAAAATTGTCTTTTATATGGAATCAGGAAATAATATATACAGGCAAATGGGTATAGAAATCCATCTTGCCCTATAAGAACATAAGTGGGAGGATTGGGGGGAGGATATAAGAGAGGGGGAAGGGGTATTCAGTATGCTTGCCATCTTGGGGTGGGTGGTAGGGAAGAGATGGGAACAAAATCTGTAACTCAAAATCTTTGGGAAATGAAAGTTGAAAACTAAAATAAATTTTTTAAATCATCAAGTAATAGAGATAGAAGAAAAATTGGGAAACAGAAATGAGAATGATGCAAGACAATCATGAAAAAGGAGTCAACAACTTCATAAAGGAAGAACAAAAATGGAAAGAGAATATGCAAAAGTTCACTGGAGAAACAACTCCTTAAAAACTAGAATTGGCCAAATGGAAAAGGAGGTACAAAAGCTCATTGAAGAACATAATCCCTAAAAAGTGTAATTGGGCAAGTGAAAGCTAATGACACCATGAGGCATCAAGAAACAATAAAACAAAATCAAAAGAAAGAAAAAATATAAAAGAAAATGTGAAAATCACATTGGAAAAAACAACTGACCCAGAAAATAAATCCAGGACAAATAATTTAATAATTATTGGACTAGCAGAAAGTCATCAGTAATTGAAAGAATGCATTGATCCCCTCCTGAAAGAGATCACAAAATGAAAACTCCTAGGAATACTGTAGCCAAATTCCAGAGGTCCCAGGCCAAGGAGAAAATACTACAAATAGTCAGTGAGAAACATTTCAAATATCATGGACCCATAGTCACAATTACACAGGATTTAGTAGCTTCTACATTAAAGGTTTGTAAAGCTTGGAATACAATATTCTTGAAATCAAGGTATTATACTCAAGAATCATGTACCCAGGGCAGAGCCAAGATGGTGGAGTAGAGCTTATCATAAGCTCCCACTCCAAACACTTCCAATACATGTAAAAATATTACTCTAAACAAACTTTAGAGCTACAGAACCCACAAAGAGACAGAGGGAAA
>NW_027185872.1:7046760-7107603 GCF_028583685.1 Petaurus breviceps papuanus | reverse complement strand
ACCATTGAGAGGGTAATAACTCTTGTTTAACCTGGTTGTATCTTGATCACATCCTTGAGTGGTGGTCCTGTCGTATGTGGCCAGTGAGCCAGAGCTTGTGGTGGCTGTGGAGAGGGTGCCCTCCTAATAGCTCCAGCAGCTACAAAAACCCCAGCAGTTTGGGACAAAACTCTCTCCATTTTGGAAGCAGAGTTCTACCATGGAAAAAAGCTCAAAAGTCAAATAATTGTCTGGCAATATGAGCAAGCAGAGGAAGCACAAACAAACCACAGAATCCTTTCTTGGGGGACAAAAAGGATCAAGGCATGAATCGGGAGTAAGACAGCAAAGTCAGAATTCTTGAATCAAAAGCATCCAAGAAATATATAAACAAGTTATAGGACACAGAGAAGCTCAAGAAGGATTTTCAAAATCAAGTAAAAGTAGTAGAGGAAAAATTGGGAAGATAAATTAGAATGATGAAATAAAAACAAGACAAATGAGACAAGACCTGTAAAGGAGACCCAAAAATACACTGAAGAAAATAACACCTTAAAAATAGACTAACTCAAATGGCAAAAGAGGCTCAAAAAGCCAATGAGGAGAAGACTGCGTTAAAAAGTCAAATTTGCCAGATGGAAAAGGAATTTCAAAAATTCACTGAAGAGGATAACTGCTTCAAAATTATATTTGAACAACTGGAAGCTAATGACTTTATAAGAAATCAAGACACTATAAAACAGATCCAAACAAATGAAAAAATGGAAGGCAATGTGAAATATCCCTTTGGAAAAAAAACCACTGACCTGGAAAATATATCTAGGACAGATTAAAAAATATTGGACTACCTGAAAGCCATGACCAAAAAAAAGAGCCTGGACACCATCTTCTAAGAAATTATCAAGCAAAATTTCCCTGATATTCTAGAACAAGAGAGCAAAATAGAAATTGAAAGAATTCACCAATCACCTCTTGAAAAAGATCCCCAAAAGAAAACTCCTAGGAATATTATAGCCAAATTCCACAGTTCCCAGGTCAAGAAGAAAATACTCCAAGCAGTCAGGAAGAAACAATGTGAGTATTGTGGAAATACAATCAGGATAACACAAAATCTAGCAGCTTCTACATTAAGGGATCAAAGAGCTTGGAATATGAGATTCCGGAGGTCAAAGGAGCTAGGACTAAAACCAAGAATCACCTACCCAGCAAAAATAAGTATAATGCTACAGGGGAAAATATGGTCACTCAATGAAATAGAGGATTTTGAAGCATTCTTGATGAAAAAACCTGAGCTGAACAGAAAATCTGACTTTCAAATACAAGAAGCAAGAGAAGCATGAGAAGGTAAACAGGAAAAAGAAATCATAAGGAAATTATAAAAGTTGAATTATTTACATTCCTATGTGGAAAAAAATTATCATTGTAACTCATAAGACTTTTCTCAGTATAAGGATAGTTGAAGAGAATATATATTATGTGTATATAAATATAAATGTGAGTATGGGCATATGTATGTTCTTGTATACATAGAGGGTACAAGGTGAGTTGAATATTAAGGGATGATATCTAAAAAAAGAAATTAAGAGATGAAGAGAGGAATTTATTGGAAGAAGGAGAAAGGGAGAGATAGATTAGGGTAAATTATCTCATATAAAAGAGTCAAGAGGCACCTCCTCCAATTCATGTGAAAGGTGACTCTGAAGAAATTTTGGAGCTACAGACCCCACAAAATGACAAAGAGAAGCTAACTTCCTACTGAGTACAGCCCAGAGGGCCAGCAGGAAGTGGCCAGGGCACTCTGGGAGCTGACCCTGGCACCACACAAGCTGGAGGTTATAGCCTCAGGACAGCTACAACCAGCCACCAGCTGGAGGGACTTGATATCACCAGAAGCTGTGGCAGTTTCCAGAATTATCAACACATTGATGCTAAGGACACAGTGAGAGGTCAGTGCTGTCTGGACTTTGGGATCCAGTAGTTGGGATTACAGTCGACCTCTGCCCCCAGGCAAGAGGCTACTGAGGCACTGTAGCCATGCAGCTGCCACCAAGTGGCAGCTTCAGGTCCTGGTCTGCAGATTGTAGGGTGACCAAGCAACCAGTGTGAGGGGTAATCACTCTTTCTTTAATCTGCTTGGCTCTGGATTGTGGTCTAGGGTGGAGGTCTTGCCTGAGTGTGGGGAGGCTTCAGAGGGCACCCAACAAATACTTTCAGCAGCTGAGAAAACCCAGCATTTGGTATGAATCTCCCCTGTCTGGTAGCGAAGTCCTACTGGGGCAAAAAACCCAAAAGTCAAGTAATTGAGTGGCAACATGAGCAAACGAGGGAAGCAAAGTAAACAGAGCAACCCAACTTAACACTCTTTTTGGGGACAAAAAGGATCAAAGCATGGAACAAGAGGAAGACAATGAAGTCAGAACTCCTGCACCAAAATCTTCCAAGAAAAATACGAGCTGATTACAGGCCATAGAGGACCTTAAGAAGGATTTTGAAAATCAAATGAGAGAAGTGAAGGAAAAATTGGAAAGAGAAATGAGAACAATGCAAGAAAATGATGAAATGAGAGTCAACCACCTGACTGAAGAAAATAACACCTTAAAAAAATAGACTAAATTAAATGGCAAAAGAGGCTCAAAAAGCCAATAAGGAGAAGAATACCTTAAAAACTCGAATTTACCAGATGGAAAAAGAATCTCAAAAGCTCACTGAAGAGAATCATTCCTTGTAATGTAATGCCAAAGAAAGGTAACTTGCCAAGGTTCAAAATACCAGCATAGTTGCTCTCCATTTTATTCAGTGACAAACCAAGAACAGAGAAGGTCAAAACATGACATCATTCAAAATACAGCATTTACTAAGGGTGATTAAATAATCTCCAAGTACTACCCCACCCCAGGACCTTATATTCATTCAATCAATTACAAAGTCCCTGTTCTAAATACTACTCCACCCCTAGGCTGTACCTTCATTTAGTCCACCACAAAACCCCTCCTCTCAAATGGAGATTAGTTTTCAACCATAAGTAAAGTACATTCATTTGTTCAACCACAGAACACAAAACGGTCAAAAGTTCCCCACCCCTGGATCACAACTGAATCTACCCCAGAGTTACATCAAGTTTAAGCACAGCACTTAATACCCAAATGGAGGTCTTTTCTTCATCTTGACATGAGGCAAGTTCTCAGCAATCTTAGTTCCTGGGGAGACAAGGCTTAGCAAGGCCACAAGATACATTGCCAGTCCCTTCATTAATTCATCCTCTGTCTGTAGAACAGTCCTAGAACCCCTGAAAACATTAGCAAAACCCTCTCCTAGGATTTCTGTAAACATACAACAAGAAAATCCTTATTCAGGGCTTCTGAACCAACAGAAAGGTTCCCAGACCCCTGCAACAACAGCACTGTCCTTCACCAGTGGACAGTACTCACTCTCTGTCTGCAGGACAGTCTCAGTAGCTCTGAACCAAGAGAAAGGTTCCCAGACCCCTGCAACAACAACACTGTCCTTCACCAGTGGACAGTATTCACTCTCTGTCTGCAGGACAGTCTCAAGAGCTCTTAGCCAACAGCCAGGTTCCAGGACTTCTTCAACAAAAGGACTGTCTTTCATCAGTGGACAAATCTGGCAAAACAACATCAAAACAGACAGACAAAGTACCAGCAAAACAGCCATGTCTCCTCAGTCCTTGGCAGCTCAGGGGGCAGGTCTCAAAAGTCCAGGGCAATTCAAACTAGCCCCCAGCCATTCTCTCAGTCTCTCTCTCTGCCTCCACGAGGGTACTGCTTCCAAAAAGTTCTTCTGCCTCTCTCTTGTCTCTCCAAATCTACGTCACCAGCTCCTCCCAGTTCAGGACTTTCTTTTCACATCAACAACTCCATCCCACAGGTGGCATTAACAAGCTCTGGGTTTTTAACACAATCAATTTGAAAACCAAGCCAATACAGGGGGATTTTTATATTCCATTACTATCACATTCCTTCAAAATTAGATTTGAGCAAATGGAAGATAGTGACTTTAGGAGAAATAAAGATACTATTAAAAAGATTCAAACAAATAAAAAAATAGAAGGCAATGTGAAATATCTCGTTGGGAAAACAATTGACCTGGAAAATGGATCCAGGAGAGATCATTTAAAAATTTTTGGACTACCTGAAAGCCATGATCAAAAGAAGAACCTAGAAATCATCCTTCAAGAAATTCTCAAGGAAAATTGCCCTGATGTTTTAGAACCAGAGGGCAAAATAGAGGTTAAAAGAATCCACTGATCACCTCCTGGAAAAGATCCCAAAATGAAAACACCTAGGAATATTATAGCCAGGTTCTGGAATTCTCAGATCAATGAGAAAATATTACAAGAAGCCAGGAAGAAACAATTTGTATATTGTGGAAACACAATCAGGATAACACAGGGTCTGGCAGCTTCTACACTGAGGGATCAAAGGGCTTGGAATATGATATTCCAGAGGTCAAGGGAGCTGGGATTAAAACCAAGAATCACCAACCCAGGAAAACTGAGTATCATGTTTCAGGGAAAATATGGTCATTCAGAATAGAGGTGGAATAGAGAACTTTCAAGCATTCTTGATGGAAAAAAACAAAGTTGAATAGAAAATTTGACATTCAGATACAAGAAGCAAGAGAAGCATGAGAAGGTAAACAGGGAAAAGAAACCATAAGGAACTTATCAAAGTTGAACTATTTACATCCAAATGATAATTTTAACTTATGAAACTTTTCCCAGATGAGAATAGTTGAAGGTAATAGAAATGTGTGTGTGGATAGATAGATAGATAGATAGACAGACAGACAGACAGACAGACAGACAGACAGATAGATAGATAGATAGATATACACATATATATAGATATGCACACACACACACACACACACACACATATATATATATATATATATATAGAAGGGTATATGGGTGTAACAATACATATGTGAATGTGTGTATATATGTGTACAGGTATACATAGTTAGAGGGCACAGGACCAATTTAATAAGAAGGGATGATACTTAAAAGGTGAAATTAAGAGGTGAGAGAGGAATATAATGAGAGGATATGGGGAGAGACAGAATAGGGTAAACTATCTCATATAAAAGAGGCAAGGGAAAATGGTTACAGTGGAGGGGAAGAACAGGAAGGCAAAGGGGAATGGGTCAAACTTACTCTGATTGAATTTGGCTTAGGGAGAGAATGACACTCAATAGGGTATCTCACCCTACAGGAGAGTAGGCAGGAAGGGGATGAGAGGGGGGGATGATGGAATGGAGGTCAGACTAGGGGGATGGAATTTGGAAGCACCCACTTTTGAAAAGAGACGGGATCAAAGTAGACAATAGAACAAGTGGGAGGTACTACAGGAGGGAGGGATATATAGTCAGTCTGTTACAATATATCCACTAGGGAAATGTTTTGCATAGCTACACATGTACAACCTATACTGAATTGTTTGACTTTCCAGTAAGGGTGGTTGACAAGGGAGAAAGGAAATGAATCTGGAATTCAAAGTTTTAAAACCAAATGTTTAAAATATCTATATATAATATTATTAGTATTATTTTACGTATAACTGGGAAATAAGACATACAGGCACTGCGGAATAGAGATCCACCATACCCTAATGGAAAGTTGGAGGGGTATGGTAGAAGATATGGGAGAGAGCACATTGGAGGAGGGGATGTCCAGTTAGATTGTTGTTTTGGGGTGGTGGGTAGGGGAAAACGGGGAGAAAATTTGTAATTCAAAATCTTGGGGAAATGGATGATGTAAACTAGATTATAAATAATAATAAAGCATTGCATTAAAATAATAATAAATCATTGGATTAAAAATACATAAAAATAAAAGAGGCAAAGGAAAACTGTTACAATGGAGGGGAAGAGCAAGAAGGCAAAAGGGAATGGCACAACCTAATTCTCATTGCATTTGGCTTAAGGAGGGAATAACATATAAACTCAATTGGGTATCTTACCTTACAGGAAAATGGCGGGGTAGGGGATATTAAGGGGGATGTTGAAGGGAAGGCAGATCGGGGTAAAGGGTAGATAAAAGCAAACACTTTTGAAAAGGGATAGGGTCAAAGGAGAAAATAGAATAAGTGGGTGGACAGGATAGGATAGAGGGAAATCTTTCACAATATAACTACTATGGAAATGATTTGGGTAACTACACATGTACTTCCTATATTGAATCCCAGTACGGGCAGGTGAGGAGGGAAGAAGGGGAAAAATTTGGAATTCAAAGTTTTAAAAACAAACATTAAAAAAAATTGTTTCCTTCATGCAACTGGGAAATAAGATATACAGGCACTTGGGTATACAGACCCATCTTGCCCTGCTAGAAAATTAGAGGGTGAAGGGGGAGAATGTAAGAGAGAACAGATTAGGGGCGGCCAGGTAGCACAGCGGGTAAGAGCACCAGCCCCAGAGTCAGGATGACCTGGCATCAAATTCGGGCTCAGACAGCACCCACCCAGAAACACCTGGCCATGTAACCTTGAGCAAGTTACTTAACCCCAATTGCTTAGGGGAAGCCAGGTGGCTCAGTAAGAGCACTAGCCCCAGAGTCGTGATGACTTGGGATAGAATCCAGGCTCTGATACTTAGCACCATACCCAGAAATAACTGGTCATGTGACCTTGAGCAAGTTACTTAACCCAAATTGCTTTAAAAAAAAAAAAAAGGAGAGAGAGAACAGATTGGGGAAAGGGGTATTCAGTAGGCTTGCTATTTTGAGGTGGGTGGGGGAAAGACAGGGAGAAAAATATTGTAACTCAAAATCTTGTAGAAATGAATGTTGAAAACTAAAAATAAATAAATTTAAAATAAAAAAGAATCATGTATCCAACAAACCTGAGTATATACTCCTTCAAGAGGGAGGGAGATGGATATTTAATGAAACAGAAGACTTTCAACCATTTCTGATTAAAAGAGCAGATCTAAACAGAAAATGTGATATTCAAATATGAGGCTCAAGTAAAGCATAAAAAGGTAAACAAGAAAGAGAAAACATAAAGGAGCATATAATTGCAATAGAATACTATTGTGCTAAAAGAAATGACAATCAGGATGCTTTAAGAAATACCTGGACTTACATGAATTGATGCAAAGTAAAGTGAGCAAAACCAGAACACAGTACTGTACACAGTAACAGCAATATTACATGATGATCAACTGTCAATGAGTCAGCTATTCTCAGAAATACAATGATTCAAGACAGTTTCAAAGGACTTACAATAAAAAGTGCTATACAACAACTCCAGAGAAAGAAGTGATGGAGTCTAATTGCAAATTGAAACATAGTATTTTTTCACTTTATTTTTTGTTTTTTTTTTAATTTGGGGGATAGGTGGGTCCCTGTGTTCTACTTAATGATATGACTGATATAAAAATATATATTTACATAATTACAAATGTATAACCAATACCAAATTTTAACTGTCCCAAGGAAGGAAGAGGAAAGGAAGGGATGGAGGGGAAGGAGAGAATGTGGGACTCAAAATTTTACAAAATGAATGTTAAAATTGTTTTTACATGCAATTAGGGCAAATAAAATTTTATTCAAATATAACAAAAAGCATAAAAAACTCCCAAAGGGAGTAATCATGAAAAAATAGTAAGGAAGGGGCTTTATCAGTAGCACACCTCAAACTGAACTACAAAGCATTAGCCATTAAAGTGATTTATTACTGGCTTAAAAATATTTTGATCAATGGAACAGATTAGTATATAGCAGAAGCAAACAAACCCCAAGAATCCAATTGTTACTGACAAACTACTGAGAAAACTGGATAGTAGTCAGGTGGAAAGTAGGATTAGACCCAAACTTTGCACCATACACAAGGATGAGCTCCAAACAGATGCATGATCCACAAACAAACAAACAAAAAATCACAGTATAAACAAATGGGAGAATAAACAAAGAAATTACCTTTTTGTTCTATGGGTGGAGAAGAGTTAATGATAATTAGAAGAGATAATGCTTTGTTTAGACAAATGATAAAGAAGAACACACCAGATAAATTGGATCATTTTAATTATGTAAAATCTAAAAAATTTTGCACCAAAAAGTGTAAAAATAAAAAAAAAGGAGGAATGGTAAATGAGGAGAAATTATTCGAAGTTTATCTGACAAAAGACTCATATCCAACACATATAAAGAATTGATTAAAATTTTGACTGAGTCATTTCCCAAAAGAAATAGACAAAAGATATGGAGAAGTTTGAAAATGAAGTATAATCTATCACTAATCATGAGAAAAATTCTCTGGCATTAATGGTTAGAGAAATGCAAATTAAGACAGCTTTAATATTCTACCTGATACTTCTCAGACTGGCAAAGATGACAAAATGGGGAAAATGACAAATGTAGACAGTAGTGTGGGAAATGAGATATGTTACTGCCGTGTTGGTGGAGAAATTGGTCCAGTTATTCTGGATATCAAGTTGGAACTATGTCCAGGAAGTAACCAATTGTGCATAACCTTTAACCCTCCTAGGCCTACAATGCAAAGAAATCAAAGAGGAAAATGTCATTCATTCATTCATTTATGTATGTATGTATGTTATGTATATATGTTCAAAAAAACATCTACAGAAGTATTTCATGATAACCACACACTGGAAACTAATGAGATGTCTAAGTAAATTGGGCATGGCTGCAGTAAAGTGCAGCATAATCACATAACGGAATAGTATTATTATATGTAATGGAATGCTGAAAAAAACTTCAGAGGAAACTGGGAAGATCTTTTTTTATATATATTTTGGTCTTTATTAATTGGTTTGTTTACTTTTAATTTACAAGATTCAATTTCACAATTCCTTGAGTTTCAAATTTTCTTTCCCTCCCTACCCTCCCCCCCATGATGGCATACAATCAAGTATAGGATCTGCAAATACTTTCACATTGGACATTAGTCAGGTTATAAATACGAATTGTATCAGATGGAATGAAAAATGGGAAAAAGGAAACAAAATCAAAAAAGAAAAAGATAAAGATCTGGTAGTTTGTTTCAATCCAGATTCTTTCTAGTTCTTTCTCTGGATGTAGATATCTCTCTTTATCATGAGTCTTTTGGGATTGACTTATAACAAAGCATTGCTGAGAAGAGTCCAGTCTATCAAAGTTGGTCATCACACACACGTTGTGTCTATAATTGTGTACAAATTTCTCTTGGCTCTACACTTCTCACTCAGCATCAGTTCGTATAAGTATCTCCAGGTAAATATGAAGTCCATATGCTCCTTGTTTCTTATACCACAATAGTATTCCATTACATGTATATACCACAATTTGTTCAGCCATTCCCTAGTTAATGGTCACCCCCTTAATTTCAAATTCTTTGACACCACAAAAAGAGCTGCTATAAACATTTTTTGTACATGTGGGTCTTCCTCCCACTTCTATGTTCTCTTTGGGATACAACCCTAGAAGTGGTATTGCTGGGTAAAAGGGTATGAAATTATTTATGGCCCTCTGGGAATAATTCCAGATTGCTCTCCAGAAGCACCGGATCAGTTCACAACTCCACCAGCAATGCATTAGTGTTTCAATTTGTCCACATCCTCTTCAGCACTTGTCATTTTCCTCTTTTGTCATCTTGGCCAATATGACTGGTTAGATGAGTACGTCAAAGTCATTTTGATTGCATTTCTCTAATCAACATTGATTTAGAACATTTCTTCATGTGCTTATAGAGAGCTTTAAGTCCTTCCTCTGAAAACCGCCTGTTCATATCCTTTGACCATTTATTAATTGGGGAATGGCTTGTATTCTTATAGGTTTGAGTCAATTCTCTGTATATTTTAGAATTTAGTCCTTTATCAGAGACATAGGTTGTAAAAATTCTTTCCCAATTTCCCACTTCCCTCTTAATTTTGGTTTCATTGGCTTTGTTTGTAGAGAAGCTTTTCAATTAAATGTAATCAAAATTGTCCGTTTTGCATTTTATGATGCTCTTTAATACTTGTTTGGTCATAAACTCTCCCCCTCTCCACAGATCTAACGGGTAACTATTCCTTGCTTTCCAAGATTGCTTACAGTATCAACCTTTATACCTAGATCATGCAGCCATTTAGACTTGATTTTGGTATATGGTGTTAGATAATGATCTATGCCTAGTTTCTGCCATACTATATTCCAATTTTCCCAGCAGTTTTTGTCAAATAGTGAGTTCTTATCCCAAAAACTGAGGTTTGGGGGTTTATCAAACAATAGATTACTATAGTCACTGACTGCTGAATCTCGTGTGTCCAATCTATTCCATTGACCCACTACTATATTCCTCAGCCAGTACCAAGAACTTTCGATGACTGCTGCTTTTATAATACAGATTAAAATCAAGTATAGCTAGTCTACCTTCCCTAGCATTTCCTTTCATTAATTCCCTTAATATTCTGGAAAGTTTATTTCTTCAAAATGAATTTTGTTACTATTTTTTCTAGCTCTATAAAGTAGTTTTTTTTTTTTTGTAAATTGATTGGTATGGCACTAAATATATAATTTAAGTTGGTAAAATTGTCATTTTTCTTATATTAGTTCGACCCAACCACGAGCAATTGATATTTTCCCAATTAGTTAGATCTGACTTTATTTGTATGATAAGTATTTTGTAGTTGTGTTCATATAGGTCTTGCATTTATTTTGGCAGGTAGATCACCAAATATTTTTGTAATGACTACAGTAACTTTAAATGGGATTTCTCTTTCTACCTCTGGCTGTTGAATTTCATTAGAAATATACAGGAATGCCAAGGATTTATGTAGGTTTATTTTATATCCTGCAACTTTTCCAAATTTATTTATTGTCTCAAGTATTTTTTTACTTGACTCTCTAGGATTCTTTAAGTATATCATCATATAATCTGCAAAGAGTGATAGCTTGGTCTCGTCTTTGCCGAATTTGATTCCTTTGATT
Source organism: Petaurus breviceps papuanus (assembly GCF_028583685.1). Classification (NCBI taxonomy): domain Eukaryota; kingdom Metazoa; phylum Chordata; class Mammalia; order Diprotodontia; family Petauridae; genus Petaurus; species Petaurus breviceps. The sequence goes on along the minus strand of NW_027185872.1, from coordinate 7,096,697 downwards.
TCTTTTTACTTCTCTAATTGGTACTGCTAACATTTCTAGTACCAGATTGAATAAGAGGGGTGATAGTGGACACACTTGTTTCACCCCTGATCTTATTGGAAATGCTTCTAGCTTCTCCCCATTACATATAATACTTGCTGATGGCTTTAAATAGGTACTACCTATTATTTTAAGGTAGGCTCCATTTATTCCTATACTTTCTAGTGTTTTTAAAAGGAATGAATGTTGTATTTTGTCAAAAGCCTTTTCTGCATCTATTGAGATGATCATGTGGTTTCTGCAAGTTTTATTGTTGATATGATCAATTATACTGATGGTTTTCCTGATTTTAAACCATCCTTGCATTTCTTGAATAAATCCTACCTGATCAAAGTGTATTATTCTTGTGATAAGTTGATGTAGTCTTTTACCTAATATTTCATTTAAAATTTTTTCATCTATATTCATGAGGGAGATTGGTCTATAACTTTTTTCTCTGTTTTTTCTCTTCCTGATTTAGGAATCAGTACCATATTTGTGACATAAAAAGAATTTGGTAGGACTCCTTCCTCACTAATTTTCCCAAATAGTTTGCAGAGTATTGGAATCAATTGTTCTTTAAATGTTTGATAGAATTCACTAGTAAATCCATCTGGCCCTGGAGATTTTTTCCTAGGGAGTTCACTGATGGCTTGTTTGATTTCTTTTTCTGAGATGGGGTTATTTAAGTCATTTACTTCCTCTAAAGTTAATCTGGGCAACTTATATTTTTGTAAATATTCATCTATTTCACTAAGATTGTCAAATTTATGTGCATACAATTGGGAAAAATAATTCCTAATTATTGTTTTGATTTCCTCTTCATTGGAGGTAGATTCACCCTTTTCATTTTTGATACGCATAATTTGGTTTTCTTCTTTTTTTATCATATTGACTAAGGGTCTATTGATTTTATTATTTTTTTCATAAAACCAGCTCTTACTTTTATGTATTAATTCAAAGGTTTTCTTAATTTCAACTTTATTAATCTCTACTTTGGTTTTCAGTATTTCTAATTTATTATTTAATTGGGGATTTTCAATTTTTTCTTTTTCTAGCTTTTTCATGCCCAGTTCATTGACCTCCCTTTTTTCTAATTTATTCATGTATGCACTCAGGGATATAAAACTTCCCCTAAAAACTGCCTTTGCTGCATCCCACAAATTTTGGTATGTGGTCTCATTATTGTCATTCTCTTGAATGAAGTTACTGATTGTTTCTATAATTTCTTGTTTGACCCACTCATTCTTTAGGATTAAATTGTTTAATTTCCAAGTAGTTTTTAATCTATCTTTCCATGTCCCTTTATTGCATACAATTTTTATTGCATCGTGATCTGAGAAAGATGCATTCAATATTTCTGCCTTTCTGCACTGAATTGTGAGGTTTTTATGCATTAGTACATGGTTGATTTTTGAGTATGTGCCATGAACCGCTGAGAAGAAAATATATTCCTTTTTATTCCATTCAGTTTTCTCCAGATATCTATCATATCTAGCCTCTCTAAAATTCTGTTCACCTCCTTCACTTCTTTCATGCTTATTTTGAGGTTAGATTTATCAAGTTCAGAGAGAGGGAGATTAAGGTCCCCCACTAGTATAGTTTTGCTATCTATTTCTTCCTCTAATTCCCTTAATTCTCCTCTAGGAATTTGGATGCTATACCACTTGGTGCATATATGTTAAGTAATGATATTGCTTTATTCTCAATGGTGCCTTTTAGCAGAATGTAGCTTCCTTCATTATCTCTTTTAATTAGATCTATTTTTGCTTTTGCTTTGTTTGACATAAGGATTTCTACCCCTGCTTCTTTTATTTTACTTTATCTGAAGCATAATATATTCTACTCCAGCCTTTTACTTTTACCCTGTGTGTATCCCTTTGTTTCAAATGTGATTCTTGTATACAGCATATTGTAGGATTATGGTTTTTAATCCATTCTGCTATCCACCTCCATTTTATGGGAGAGTTCATCCCATTCACATTTGCAGTAATGATTACTCTCTGTCTCTTTCCCTCCATCCTATTCCCTCCCCTGCTTATGTTTTTGTTTCTTCCTTCTCCCTTCCCCTCCTTAAAGGTTTTCCTTTTGACCGCCACCTCCCTCAGTGCTCCCTCCCTGTGACTCCCCCTTCTTTACCTAACCACTCCCCTTACTACTATTTCCCTCCCTTCTAATCCCTCCTCCCCCTTTTAATCTCCTCCTTATCCTCCTACTGCCTATAGGACACAATAGATTTTTATACTTATCAGAGTATGTTATTCCCCCTTTGACCCCGAACCAATGAGATTAAATTTCATACAGTGTTCCTCTCCCTCCTTCCTTTCCGGCTATTAAATGAGTTTTTGTGTCTTTTCACATTAGAATCTTCAACTTAACTGATTGTGTTGATCCCTCTTTGAACTAGAAGCAGTGAAAATAATGTTCAAATGATGTTCCTCTCTCTCTTTCCTTCCCCTCTACTATAGTGTGTTTTTATGCCTCTTCATATGGCATAATTTACCTTTTTCTGTCTCACCATTTCCTTTTTCCCCATTACAGTCCCTTTGACCCTCTTAATAAGGTTTTTTTAATCATCATATTAGCTCATTTATATCCACACCCTCTATATATGTATAACACTTTTAAAGGTCATGATAAACATACAAATTTCGATATTGACAGTTATCAGCTTCTCATATAGGGATATAAACGTTTTGCTCTTATTGCATCCCAAGTTATGTGCATGTGTGCAGCAGTGTGCGTGTGTGCATGTGTGTATGTGTGAGTGTGTGTTTTCCTCGTTTACCTTTTTATGTCTTTCTTGAGTCTTGTAATTGGAGATCACATTTTCCATTGAGCTCTGGCTTTTTCATCAGGAAAGTCTGTAAGTCCCTTATTTTATTAAATGACCATCTCCTTGCCTGAAAGATTATGCTAAATTTTGCTGGGTAGTTAATCCTTGATTGCAGTTCTAGCACTTTTGCCTTACAAAATATCAAATTCCAATCCCTCCGATCTTTTAGTGTAGAAGCGGCTAGGTCCTTTGTGATCTTGGCTGTAGTTCCATGATATCTGAATTGTTTCTTGTTGGCTGCTTGCAATATTTTCTCCTTAATCTTGTAATTCTGGAGTTTGGCTACTACATTTCTTGGAGTTTTCAATTTGGAATCTCTTTCATTAGGAGACCGGTGAATTCTTTAAATAAGTATTTTACCTTCTGAATCTAGGACTTCAGGACAGTTTTCTTTGACAATATCTTGGAGGATGTTGTCCAGGCTGTTTTTTTCATCATAACTTTCTGGTAGACCAATAATTCTTAAGTTGTCTCTCCTGGATCTGTTCTCCAAATCATTTGTTTTTCCAGTGAGATATTTTACACTTTCTTCCAATTTTTTAATCTTAATGTTTTGTTTGATTGACTCTTGATACATCATAGAGTCCTGAGCTTCAATTTGGCTGATTCTAATTTTTAGTGAATTATTCTCTTCAGTTAGTTTTTGAAGGTCCTTTTTAGGGAGGTATTTTCTCCAATTAGTTCACTGATTTTAGTTTTAAGGATTTGTTTTCTTCAGTGAGACTTTTTTCCAATTTGGTCACTGTAGATTTAAATTTATCTCCTACCTCTCTAATTTGGGTTTTAAAATATTTCTTGAGCTCCTCCAAGAATGGTTTTTGGGCTTGAGACCAGTTTATGTTTCCTTCTGTGGTCTCAGGTGTGAGCACAGAGTCCATGTTGTCCTCTGTATTTGGTTGTTCTTGCTCACTATAACAAGCTCTAATCAATTTTCTTGCCTTCCCCTTCTCTTTCTCAGCTTCCTTCCTTCCCATTGCAATTTCCTATTTCCTAATTTCTCAGGCCAGGAGCTAAGGGCCTGGTTGTTGACTTTGTGTGCTGTAGCCTCTGGGTGTCTAGATTGAGGCTAAGGCCACGACTCTCAGTGTTTCCTTTGAGTTATGCTGAGACTCACAGAGTAATCTGTGTGGGATGGGTAGTCTGGCCACTTCATATTTCTGCCTCTATGTCCCTGGGCTACAGCTCAGGCAGGCTTTTGCTGGTCAAGTGATGTGGGGCTTGTTGGGACCCCTCCCCCTCTTCTCTTCAGACTCCTTGCTGACTCATTTACACCCTTCCTCAGTGACTCCTAAGGCTGAGGCTATTTTCACTAATTCAGTATCTTACTCTGGGTGGGACATTTATCTCTGGGTTTTCTTGGTCAGGGAGGGGGAATTGGAGCAACCAGAGTTTACTTTGCCATCCTGGACTGTGGAAAATCAGGCAGGTGATTTTTAAACTTCCAGGCTGGGGACCTATTGCCCGAGGAGAAACTGCTATCTCTTCTGCGGGGCCCTGAGCTTTGTCTTACCCAGCTCCAATGTATACTCCCATCCGCTGGTGAGATGGCTGTGAATTGCCCTTGGGGTGGGTGAGTCTGCTGGCTGGGGATCCTTCTAGCTCTGCTGTAGTCTGCTCTCAAGCTGCTGCAGCCCCTGCATGCTCTACGCTTCCCCTGCCTGAACGCACATGGGCACCTTTCCTGGGCTGGATTCTGCCATACTCTGTCTCCCAGTGGATTCTGACACTCTAACATCTGTTCAAATTCACCTTTTAAAGTTTAGTTACAGGATTCACGGAGGAGCTTAGAAAAGTTACTGCTTCCATTCCGCCATCTTGGCTTCACAGAACTGGGAAGATCTTTATGAACTGATATAAAGTGAAAACTAAGAGAAACATGTCCATAATTTATGACATCATCATAGAGAAAGACAACAATGAAAAACCAAATATCAAAGTGAGCCTAAAAAAATCAACATGAAACATGCTACTCACCTCCTCACAGAAAATTAATGAGTTTGAAATTTAAAAAAAAAATGTAACATAGATCCTGGACATGCCTAGGAGAAGAATTCTATTTTTCTTTTTAATCATACAGCATATGTATTGAGGGTTTAGTTTTTCTTTTAATTTGTTGAATAGGGTACAGTAAGAGTTGCAGATTAACTTTTACAAATATTTATTGTGTGTAAGACAAAAATAGTTAGGGACTGAGGGAATTATGCTTCCAAATATGCTAAATTTAACATGTCAATAGCTCCCTCAAAAAGACTGAAGGTTCTCTGGAGAAAACTGAAGGGGAATAGAAAGGAATATACCTTTTTCTCAGTTTTACATGGCACACACACAAAAATTAACCATGTACTAGGGCATAACAACCTCACAATCCAGTACAGAAAGGTAGAAATATCAAATGCACAAATTTCAGATTATGATGCAATAAAATTATATGTGATAAAGGGCCATGGAAAGATAGACTAAAAATTAATTGGAAACTAAATATTCTAATCCTAAAGAACGAGTGGCTCAAACAATGAATCATAGAAACAATCAATAATTTCATTCAAGAGAATAACAATGAGACAACATACCAAAACTCATGAGATGCAACAAAAGTGGCTCTTAAGGGAAGTTTTATATCTCTAAATGCTTGCATGAATACAAGAGAGAAAGAGAATATCAATGACTTAGGCAAGCAACCAAAAAAGCTAGAAATGGAACAAATTAAAAATTCTCAATTAAATACCAAAGGAGCGATTAATAAAATTGAAATCAAGAAAACTATTGAAATAGTAAATAAAATTAAGAGTTGGTTTTATGATAAAAGATAATAAAATTGATATTTTTAGTTAATTTGATTTTTTTTAAGTAAGAATAAAACCAAATTACCAGTATCAAAAATGAAAAGGGTGAATTCACCACGAATGAAAAGGAAATTAAAACAATAATTAGGAATTATTTTGCCCACTGTATGCACAGAAATTTGACAATCTTTGTGAAATATATAAATATTGACAAAAATGTAAATTAACCTATATTAATAGATGAGGAAGTAAAAATGCTTAAATAACACCATCTCAGAAAAAGAAATTGAACAAACCTTCAAGGAACTACCTAGGAAAAAATCTCCAGGGCCACATGGTGTAGTGGCAAGCACCCCAAGCATCCTCAGGGTTTGCTGCCAATACAGGTTCTTGGATCTGTGAATTTTATCAAACATTTGAAGAACAATTAATTCCAACATTATATAGTATATTTGGGAAAATTGACAAAAAGGGGTCCTATCAAATTCCTTCTATGGCACAATTATGGTACTTATACCTAAACTGGGAAAAGTCAAAACAGAAAGAAAATTATAGACAAATTTTATAGATGGAAAATTTTTAAATAAAATATTACCAAAAAGATAAAAGAAATTTATCATGAGAATAATACACTTTGATCAGGTAGGATTTATTCCAGGAATGTAAAGATGGTTCAATATTAGGAAAACTATCAGCATAATTGATCATATCAAGAACAAAACTAACAGAAACTGTATGATTATCTCAAAAGATGCAGAAAAAGCTTTAGACAAAATACAACACCCATTCCTCTTAAAACACTAGAGAGAATAGGAATAAATGGAGTCTTCCTTAAAATGAAAACTAGCATCTACCTAAAACCATCAGCAAACATTATATGTAATGGGGATAAGCCAGATAAATTTCCAATAAAACTGGGCGTCGAACAAGGATATCCATTATCACCACTGTTATTCAATATAGTACTTGAAATGTTAGCTTTAGCAAGAAGAGAAGATAAAGGAATTGGAATTAGAATAGGCAAAGAAAACAAGGTATCACTCTTTGCAGATAATATGATAATATACTTAAAGAATACTAGAGAATCTAAAACTACTTGAAGAATAAAACTACTTGAAATAATAAACTTTAGCAAAGTTCCAGGATGTAAAATAAATACACATAAATCATCAGCATCTCTATATATTACTAACAAAGCCCAACAGCAAGAGATAGAAAGAGAAATTCCCTTTAAAGTTACGGCAGACATTATAAAATATTTGGGAGTTTATCTGCCAATACAAACCCAGGGACTTATATGAAGACAATTACAAAATCCTTTTCATACAAATGAAGTCATATCTAAATAATTGAAAAAACATCAGTTGCTCCTGGGTAGACTATATAAAATAATAAAAATGACAATTCTACCTAAATTAATTTACTTATTCAGTGCCATACCAATCAAACTACCAAAGAATTATTTTGTAGAGCTGGAAAACATAATATCAAAATTCATCTAGAAGAACAAAAGCTTGAGAATATCAAGGGAATTAATGAAAAGAAACGCTGGCAAAGTGGGCTAGTCACACTAGATCTTAAATTGTATTATAAAGCAGCAATCATCAAAACTACTAGATACTAGCTAAAAAACAGAGTGGTAGGGTAGATCAGTGTAATAGGTTAGGTACACAAGACACAGTAGTGAATGATAATAGGATTCTACTGTTTGATAAACCCAAAGATCCCAGCTTCTGGGATAGAAACTCCCTATTTGACAAAAATTGTTGGGAAAAAGAGAAATTAGTATGGCAGAAACTGAGAATAGACCAAGATCTGAAACTGTATACTAAAAAAAGTCCAAATGAGTACACAATTTAGATTAATAAATTTTTAATTTTAATTTTACGTTTATTTTAGTTAACATCATTCATTTCCACAAGATTTTGAGTTACAAATTTTCTCCCCATCTTTCCCCTACCCACCACCCCAAAACAGTGATTGCACTGAATACCCCCTCCCCCAATCTGCTTTCTCCTATATCCTCCCCCATCCACTTACCGACTTTCTGGTAGGGCAAGATGGATCGTTATGCCCCAGTGCCGGTATATCTTATTTCCCAGTTGCATGAAAATAATAATAATAATAATATTTTAAACCATTTTATCTTAAAATTTGAATTCCAAATTATTTCCCTTCCTCCCTCATCACCTACCCTTACTGGGAAGATAAGCAATTCAATATAGGTTGTACATGTGTAACTATGCAAAACATTTCAATAGTGGATATATTGTGACAGACTGACTATATTTCCCTTCATCCTATCCTGCCCCACACTTGTTCTGTTCTCTACTTTGACCCTGTCCCTTTTCAAAAGTGTGTGCTTCCAAATTCCCTCCCCCCTAACTTGACCTCCATTCCATCATCCCCCCTCTCATCCCCTTCCCCCCTACTTTCCTATAGGGTGAGATATCCTATTTAGTGTGTATGCCATTCCCTCCTTATGCCAAATTCAATGAAAGTAAGTTTGACTCATTCCCTTTTGCATTCCTGCTTTTCCCCTCCATTGAAACAGTTTTCCCCTGCCTCTTCTATATGTGATAATTTACCCCATTCTGTCTCTCCCTATCTCCTCTCATTATATTCCTCTCTCACTTCTCAATTTTACCTTTTAAGTATCATCCCTTCTTATTCAATTGGTCCTGTTCACTCTATGTATACCTGTACAAATATATATATATATATATATACACACACTAACATATGTATTCATATACCCATATAACCTCCTATATAGACATATATGTATGTATACACACATATATATATATGTGTGTGTATATACATATATACATTTATATTATTTTCAACTATTCTCATACTGAGAAAAGTTTCATAAGTAAAAATTATTATTTTTCCATGTAGGAATGTAAATAGTTCAACTTTGATAAGTTCCTTATGATTTCTTTTCCTGTTTACCTTCTCATGCTTCTCTTGCTTCCTGTATCTGAATGTCAAAGTTTCTATTCAATTTTGTTTCTTTCAACATGAATGCTTGAAAGTCCTCTATTCCATTGAATGACCATATTTTCCCCTGAAACATGATACTCTAGGTTCTTTTTATGATCATGGTTTTCAGGTAGTCCAATCATTTTTAAATGATCTCTCCTGTATCTATTTTCCAGGTCAGTGGTTTTCCCAGTGAGATATTTCACAATGCCTTCTATTTTTTCATTTGTTTGGCTCTGTTTAATTGTATCTTGATTTCTCATAAAGTCATTATCTTCCATTTGCTCCAATCTAATTCTGAAGGAATGATTCTTTGGGTACAATTTCAGATTGCTCTCCAGAATGGTTGAATCAGTTCACAACTCCACCAACAATACATCAGTGTTCCAATTTTTTCACATCCTCTCCAGCATTTATCATTTTCCTGTTCTGTCATCTTAGCCAATATGACTGGTGAGTTATGGTACCTCAGAGTTGATTTCATTTGCACTTCTCTAATCAATAGTGACTTAGAGCATTTTTCCATATGCTTATAGATATCTTTAATTTCTTCCTCTTAAAACTGCCTATTCATATCCTTTGACCATTTATCAATTGGGGAATGACTTCTATTCTTATAGATTTGACTAAATTCTCTGTATACTTTAGAAATGAGGCCTTTATCAGAAACACTGGTTGTAAAAATTCTTTCACAATTTCCCACTTCCCTCCTAATCGTGGTTACATTGATTTTTTTTGTACAAAAACTTTTCAATTTAATGTAATCAAAATTACCTATTTTGCATTTCATAATGCTCTCTAACTCTTGTTTGGTCATAAAATCATCCTTTCTCCAGGAATCTGACAGGTAAACTATCCCTTGCTCTCCCAGATTGCTTACTGTATCGGTCTTTATACCTAAATCACACACCCAATTAGACTTGATTTTGGTATAGAGTATAAGATAGTGATCTATACCCAGTTTCTTCCATACTATTTTCCAGTTTTTGCAGCAGTTTTTGTAAAATAGTGAGTTCTTATCCCAGAAGCTGAGGTCTTTGGGTTTATCAAACAGTAGATTACTATCGACATTGACTGCTCTGTCTCATGTACTTAATCTATTTCACTGATCAACTACTCTATTCCTCAGCATTACCATGTATTTTTGATTACTGCTGCTCTATAATACAGCTTAAAATCTGGTATGGCTAGTCTTCCTTCCCTAGTATTTCTTTTCATTAATTCCCTTGATATTCTGGACCTTTTGTTCTTCCAGATGAATAGCTCTATAAAATAATTTTTGGTAGACTGATTGGTATGGCACTAAATATGGAAATTAATTTAGGTAAAATTGACATTTTGTTATATTAGGTCAATCTAGCCATGAGCAAATGATGTTATTTAGATATGACTTTATTTGTGTAAAAAGTGTTTTGTAATTGTGTTCATATAGGTCCTGGGTTTGTTTTGGCAGGTAGATTCCCAAATATTTTATAATGTCTACAGTAACTTTAAATGGAATTTCTATTTCTAGTTGTTGGATTTGACTAGAAATATATAGGAATGCTGAGGATTTATGTGGGTATATTTTATATGCTGGAAATTTGCTAAATTTATTATCTCAAGTAGTTTTTTTATTTGATTCTCTATGATTCTCTAAATATATTATCATATTACCTTCAAAGAGTGATACCTTAGTCTCTTCTTTGCCTAATCTGATTCCTTCAAATTCTTTTTCTTCCTTTATTGATAAAGCTAACATTTCTAGTCCCAAATTGAAAAAGAGGGGTGATAATGGACATCCTTGTTTCATCCCCAATCTTATTGGAAATGCTTCTAGCTTATGTCCATTGCATATAATATTTGCTGATGGTTTTAGATAGATGCTCCTTGTTATTTTAAGGAAGACTCCATTTATTCCCATACTTTCTAGTGTTCTAATAGGAATGGGTGTTTTATTTTGTCAAGTCTTTTCTGCATCTTTTGAGACAATCATACACTTTCGGTTAGTTTTATTCTTGATATGATCAATTATGCTGATAGTTTTCCTAATACTGAATCATCCTTGCATTCCTGAAATAAATTCTACCTGATCAAAGTGTATTATTCTCATGATAAGTTGCTGTAGTCTTTTGTTAATAATTTATTTAAAATTTGTGCATCTATATTCATGAGGGGAATTGGTCTCTAATTTTCTTTCTCCATTTTGTCTCTTCCCAATTTAAGTATCAGTACCATATTTGTGTCATTAAAAGAATTTGGTAGGACTCCTCCAATTTTCCCCAATAATTTGTAGAGTATTGGAATCAATTGTTCTTTAAATGTTTGATGGAATTCACTAGTATGGGGTGGCTAGGAGGTGCAGTGAATAGAGCACCAGCCCTAGAGGCAGGAGGACCTGAGTTCAAATCCAGGCTCAGACACCTGACACACAAGCCATGTGACCTTGGGCAAGTCACTTAACTCCAACTGTCCTTCATCCACCTCAAAAAAGCAAAAAAAAAAAAAAAAGAATTTGCTAATAAATCCATCTGGCTCTGGAAAAATTTTTCCTAGGGAGTCCATTGATGGCTTGTTCATTTTTTTTTCTTAAATGGGGTTATTTAAGTATTTCATTTCCTTGTCAGTTAATCTAGGCAACTTATATTTTTGTAAATATTCATCCATTTCACTAAGATTGTTAAATTTGTGGGCATACAATTTGGTAAAATAATTCCTAATGTTTATTTTAATTTCCTCTTCCTTGGAGGTAGACTCACCCTTTTCATTTTTAATATTTGTGATTTGGTTTTCTTCTTTCTTTTTTTATCAAATTGACTAAAGGTCTATCACTTTTATTGTTTTTTTTTTTCATAAAACCAGCTCTTAGTTTTATTTATTAATTCAATAGCTTCCTTAATTTCAATATTAGTAATCTCTCCTTTGGTTCTCAGTATTTCCAATTAATATTTAATTGTGGGTTTTCAATTTCTTCTTCTTCTAGCTTTTTCAGTTGCATGCCCAATTTATTGATCTCCATTTTCTCTATTTTACTCATGTGCACATTCAGAGATATAAAACTTCCCCTAAGAACTGCTTTCACTGCATCTCACAAGTTTTGGTCTGTTATCTGACTGTTGTCATTCTCTTAAATGAAGTTACTGGTGTTTCTATAATTTCTTGTTTGACCCACTCATTCTTGAGGATTAAATTACTTAGTTTCCAATTAGTTTTTAGTCTATCCTTCCATGGCCCTTTATTACATATACATTCTATTGCATCATGATCTGAGAAGTATGCATTTAATATTTCTGCCTTTCTGTACTGAATTATGAGGTTTTAATGCCCTAGTACATGGTCTATATTTTGTGTATGTGCCATGTACTGCTAAGAAGATATATTCCTGTTCATCAACATTCAATTTTCTCCACAGCTCTATCATATCTAACTTTTCTAAAATTCTTTTTACCTCCTTAACTTCTTGTTTATTTTGAAATTGGATTTATGAAGTTCAGAGAGGGGGAAATTGTAGTCCCCCCACTAGCATAGTTTTGCTATCTATTTCTTCCTCTAACTCCCTTAACTTCTCCTCTAGGAATCTGGATGTTATACCACTTGGTGCATATATTTAGTAATGATATTGTTTCATTTCCGATGGTGCCTTTTAGCAGGATATAATTTCCTTCCTTATATCTTTTAATCAGATCTATTTTTGCTTTTACTTTAACTGAGATAAGGATTCCTACCCCTGCTTTTTTTTTACTTTTGCTGAAGCATAATATATTTTACTCCAGCCTTTTACCTTGACCTGTATGTATCCCTCTGTTTCAAATGTGTTTCTTGTAAACAGCATATTGTAGAATTATGTTTTTTTGTAATCATTCTGCTATCCAACTCCATTTTATGGGATAGTTCCTCCCATTCATATTCACAGTTATGATTACTATTTGTGTCTTTTTTTTCCAAAGGCTTTATTAACTTCTGATTTACATCATTCATTTCCACCAGAATTTGAGTTACACATTTTCTCCCCGTTTTTCCCCTACACACCACCCCAAAATAGCAGTCTCACAGGATATCCCCTCCTCCAATCTGCTCTCTCCCATATCTTCTCCCATACCCCCTTTGACTTTTCCAGTAGGGTATGGTGGATCTCTATGTCCCAGTGCCTGTATATCTTATTTCCCAATTACATGTAAAATAGTATTAATAATAATAGTATATATATATATATATATATATATATATATATATATATATATATATATATATAAACATTTGATTTTAAAACTTTGATTTCCAAATTCATTCCCTTCCTCCCTTGTCACCCACCTTTACTGGGGAGATAAGCAGTTTAGTATAGGTTGTACATGTGTAGCTAATGGAAAATATTAACATAAGGGGTGGCCAGGTGGTGCAGTGAGTGAGAGTGCCAGCCCCAGTGTCCGGAGACCTGGGATCAGTTTCAGCCTCTGATACTCGGCACCCACACAAAAATAATAATAACTGGCTGTGTAACCTTGAGCAAGTTACTTAACCCCAATTGCTTAAAAAAACAAAACATTAATATAGAATATATATTGTAAATACTGACTATATTTCCTTCCCTCCTATCCCACCTCCCACTTGTTCTATTCTCTACTTTGATCCCATCCCTTTTCAAAAGTGGGTACTTCCAACTTCCCTCCACCCCCCAGCCTGCCCTCCCTTCAATCATCCCCCCTCTCATCCCCTTGCCCCCTACTCTCCTATAGGGTGAGATACCCTATTTACTGGGTATTTCATTCCCTCCCCAAGATAAATTCAATGAGAATAAGGTTGACCCATTCCCTTTTGCCTTCCTATTCTTCCCCTACATTGTAACCATTTTCCCTTGCCTCTTCTATATGAGATAGTTTACCCAATTCTGTCTCTCCCCATCTCCTGTCATTATAGTCCTCTCTCACCACTTAACTTCACATTTAAGTATCATCCCTTCCTATTAATTGGTCCTGTGTCCTCTATGTATCCCTGTAGACATAAATAAACACATTCACATATGTATTCATAAGCCCATATAACCTCCAATATAGACATATAAATATATATTTCTATTCCCTTCAACTATTTTCATACTGAGAAAAATTTCATCAGTTACAATTATCATATTTCCATGTAGGAATGTTAATAGTACAACTTTGATAAGTTCCTTATTTCTTTTCCCTGTTTACCTTCTCATGCTTCTCTTGCTTCTTGTATCTGAAAGTGAAATTTTCTATTCAACTCTGGTCTTTTCATCAAGAATACTTGAAGGTCCTCTACTCCACTGAACGACCATATTTTCCCTTGAAACATGATACTCAGTTTTGCTAGAAAGTTGATTCTTGGTTTTAATCCCAGCTCCTTTGCCCTCCGGAATATCATATTCCAAGCCCTTCAATCCCTCAGGGTAGAAGCTGCCAGATTCTGAGTTATCCTGATTGTGTTTCCACAATAATCAAATTGTTTCTTCCTGGCTGCTTGTAATATTCTCTCCTTGATCTGGGAGTTTCAGAACCTGGCTATAGTATTCCTAAGAGTTTTCTTTTGGGGATCTTTTCCAGGAGGTGATCAGTGGATTCTTTCAACCTCTATTTTGCCCTCTGATTCTAAAACATCAGGGCAGTTTTCCTTGAGAATTTCTTGGAGGATGATTTCTAGGTTCTTTCTTTGATCATGGCTTTCAGGTAGTCCAATAATTTTTAAATTATCTCTCCAGGATCTATTTTCCAGGTCAGTGGTTTTTCCAATGAGATATTCCATATTGCCTTTATTCTTTCATTTTTTTGGATCCGTTCAACATCATCTTGATTTCTCATAAAGTCATTAGCTTCCATTTGCTCCAATCTAATTCTGAAGGAATGATTCTCCTCAGTGAGCTTTTGAGATTCTTTTTCCATCTGGTAAATTTGGCTTTTTAAGGTATTCTTCTCCTCATTGCCTTTTTGAGCCTCTTTTCCCATTTGAGTTAGTGTGTTTTTAAGGTGTTATTTTCCTCAGTCAGGTTGTTGGCTCTCATTTCATAATTTTCTTGCATAGTTCTCATTTCTCTTCCCAATTTTTCCTCCACTTCTCTTATCTGCTTCTTAAGGTCCTCTATGACCTGTACCCAGCTTGTATTTTCCTTTGAAGCTTTTGGTGCAGGAGTTCTGACTTCACTGTCTTCCTCCTGTTCCATGCTTTGCTCCTTTTTGTCCCCAAAATAGGAGTCTAATGTTTGATTCTTCTGTTTGCTTTGCTTCCTTTGCCTGGTCATGTTGTCACTCAAATGCTTGACTTTTGGGCTTTTTGCCACCAGACAGGGGAGCTGCATACCAAACGCCGGGGTTTTCTCAGCTGCCTGAGGTATTAGTTGGGTGCCCTCTCTGAAGCCTCCACTTGCTCTGGCAAACTGGTCACACACCCCAGGACCTCCACCCTAGACCACAATCCAGATCCAAGCAGGTTAAAGCAAGAGCGATCACCCCT
Source organism: Petaurus breviceps papuanus (assembly GCF_028583685.1). NCBI lineage: Eukaryota > Metazoa > Chordata > Mammalia > Diprotodontia > Petauridae > Petaurus > Petaurus breviceps. The sequence continues at coordinate 7,081,628 of NW_027185872.1, read as the reverse complement.
CAGACTGGTCGTTCGGTCACCCTACAGTCCGCAGGCCAGGAGCTGAAGCTGCCACATGGCAGCAGCTCTGCCAAAGCTCTCAGCGGCTCCACCCCCTACCCCCCCAGCCACAAGCCAAGCCACTCCCTACTACTGGCTCCCAAAGTCCAGACTGCACTAACCTCTCAATTCTTCTTTAGCATCTGTATGTTGATAATTCTGAACCGCCACAGCTGCTGGTGATCTGCAGTCCCTGCAGTCGGTGGTTGGTCAGGCCCACCCTGGGGCTAAAACCTCCTCATGGGGCTGGGCTCAGCTCCCAGAGCTCTGCGCTAACCAATTCCTGCCGGCCTGCCGAATTGTCCTCAGTGGGAGGTTAGTTTCTCCATGTAATTTTGTGGGTTCTGTAGCTCCAAAATTTGTTCAGAGTCCCCTTTTACATGGATTGGGGAAGCTGGAAGCTGGAGCTTCGTGGAGGTCCTGTTTCTACTCCGCCATCTTGACCCACATCACTATTTGTGTCTTTCACTCCATCCTATTCCCTCCCCTGTTTATGGTTTTATTTCTCCCTTCTCCTTCCCCTTCTTAAGACTTTTCTGTTGACCATCACCTCCCTCAGTATTCCTTCCCTATCAACCCCCCTTCTTTTTTCTACCTTTCCCCCTTGCTGCTTCTTCCTTCCCTTCTAACCACTCTCCCTCTTTTCTTAAGCTTTCCTTCTCCTACTGCCTGTATGGTATGATATATTTTTATACTTAACGTAGTATGTTATTTCCTCCTTGAACCAAGATTGATGAAAATAAATCTCATGCAGCATTCCTCTCCCTCCCCTCTTTCCCTCCATTATGATAAGTTTTATGTCTCTTCACAATAGAGTCCTATACTTAATTATGTTATTCCCTCCTTATACCAAAAGCAATGAGGGTAAAACTCATATAATGTTCATCTCCCTCCCTTCTTTCCCTCTACTATAATATGTTTTTATGCCTCTTTATTCTGGCATAATTTACCTTTTTCTGCCTCCTCCTTTCCTCTTCTCTGATTATGGTCTTTTTGTACCCTTTAATAAAGTTTTTTTTTTTTTATCATCACTAGTTAATTTATACCCACACCCTCTATTTATCTATATCCCTTTTAAATGTCACAATAAGTATACAATTCTTAATATTGACAGATATCAGCTTCCCATATAGGGATGTAAATAGTTTGCTCTTATTAAATATCAAGTTGTGTGTGTGTTGTGTGTGTGTGTGTGTTTCCCTTTCTACCTTTCTATGTCTCTCTTGATTCTTGTATTTGGAGATTAAATTTTCCATTGAGCTCTGGCTTTTTCTTCAGGAAGGTCTGAAGGTCCCTTATTTCATTGAATGACCATCTCCTTGCCTGAAAGATTGTGCACAGTTTTGCTGGATAGCTGATCCTTGGCTGTAGCCCATGCTTTTTGTGTTATGAAATATCATATTCCATTCCCTCCAATCTTTCAATGTAGAAGCTGCTAGGTCCTGTATGATCCTGACTGTAGTTCCACAATATCAGAGTTCTTTCTTTCTGGCTGCTTGCAGTATTTTCTCCTTTACCTGGAATTTGGCTACATTTCTCGGAGTTTTCAATTTGGGATCTCTTTCAGGAGGTGTCTGGTGGATTCTTTTGATAACTGTTCTACCTCTGGTTCTAGGACCTTAGGACAGTTTTCCTTGATGATTTCTTGGAAGATGCTGTCCACGCTCTTTTTTTCATCATGTCTTTCCAATAGACCAATAATTCTTAGATTATCTCTCCTGGATCTGTTCTCCAGGTCAGTTATTTTTCCATTGAGATATTTTAAATCTTTTTTCTAATTTTTCATTCTTGATATTTTGTTTGATTCTTGATGCCTCCGGGAGTCATTAACTTTCATTTGACTGATTCTAATTTTTGGCAAATTATTTTCCTCAGTTAATTTTTTGAAGCTCCTTTTTCATATGTTCAGATTTCATTTTCAGGGATTTATTTTCTACATTTAGATTTTTGAACCTCTTTTTCCATTTCACACATTTTACTTTTTAAGGAGCTGTTTTCTTCAATGAAATATTTTTTATATATTTTCACAATTGTAATTTTAAAAGAATTGGTCAATTTATCTTCTGCCTTGCTAATGTGGTTTTAAAAGTCCTTCTTGAGCTCCTCCAAGAATGCTTTCTGGGCTTGAGACCAGTTCATATTCCCTTTTAAGGCTTCAGGTATGGGTATAGAGTCAATGCCATCTCCTTTTGAATTTGGTTCTTCACACTCACAATGATAGTATTCTAAAGTCTTTGTCTTTGCAATGTTTTTCCCCATTTTTAGGCACAGCCTTGGCCACACTCTTCGTCTAGGGCTCCCAAGCCTTCAGTTGGTTCCACTATTTTAGGATTTTACTCGGGGCAATATTCTCTGGGTTTTCAGGAGGCCTAATTTCTAAAATATATAGAGAACTGAGTCAAATTTATAAGAACACAACTTATTCCCTAGTTGACAAATGTTCAAAGGATATGAACAGGCAGTTTCCAGAGAAAGAAATCAAAGCTATCTATAGTCATAAAAAATGATCTAAATAATTATCTAATCTAATTAATCTAAACTAGTCATTGATTAGAGAGATGCAAATCAAAACAACTCTGAGGTATCACATCTCACCAGTTAAATTGGCTAATATGACAAAACAGGAAAATGATAAATATTGGAGAAGATGTGGGAAAGTCGAAACACTAATTCGTTGTTGGTGGAGTTGTGAACTGATCCAAACATTCTGGAAATCAATTTGAAACTATGCCTGAAGCACTTCTGGAGCTGTATCTCAAAGATATTATCAAAGTGGGAAAAGGACCCACATGTACAAAAATCTTTATAGCAGCTCTTTCTGTGGTAACCAAGAACTGTAAATTGAGGAGGTGCCCAATAACTGGAGAATGGCTAAACAAGTTGTGTTGTATGAATGTAATGGAATACTATTGTGCTATAAGAAATGATGAACAGGCAGACTTCAGAAAATCCTGGAAAGGCTTATATGAGCTGATGCTGAGTGAAGTGAGCAGAACCAGGAGAACATTGTACACAATAATAGCCACAGTGTGAAGTGACTGACTTTGGTAGTCTTAGCCCTTCTCAGCAATGCAAGGACCTAAAACAATTCCACAGGACTCAATGATCAAAAATGCCATCCACATTTTTTTTTCCACAACGGGTTTGCTGCCAGAACACAGGTGTTGTGAAAACCATCGTTAAACCTCCACAAAAATGGGCAAGGAAAAGACTCACACTAACATTGTCATCATTGGACACATAGATTCGGGCAAGTCCACCACCATGGCCCATTTTATCTACAAATGTGGTGGAATTGATAAGAGAACCATTGAGAAGTTCGAGAAGGAAGCTGCTGAGATGGGAAAGGGCTCCTTCAAATATGCCTGGGTCTTGGATAAACTGAAGGCTGAACATGAGCGTGGTATCACTATTGATATGTCCCTGTGGAAATTTGAGACCAGCAAGTACTATGTGACCATTATTAACTCTCCAGGACACAGAGACTTTATCAAGAACATGATTACAGGCACATCTCAGGCTGACTCTGCAGTCCTGATTGTTGCTGCTGGTGTTGGTGAATTTGAAGCTGGTATCTCAAAGAATGGGCAGACCCATGAGCATGCCCTTCTGGCGTACCCACTAGGTGTAAAACAACTGATTGTTGGTGTAAACAAAATGATTTCCACCTATCCCCCCTACAGCCAGAAGAGATATGAGGAAATCATCAAGGAAGTAAGTACCTATATTAAGCAGATTGGCTACAGCCCTGACACAGTAGCTTTTGTGCCAATTTCAGGTTGGAATGGTGACAACATGCTGGGGCCAAGCTCTAATATGCCTTGGTTCAAGGGATGGAAAGTCACTCATAAGGATGGCAATGCTAATGGAACCACACTGCTTGAAGCTTTGGATTGCATTCTGCCACCAACTCGTCCAACTGACAATCCCCTTCGTCTACCCCTCCAAAGTGTCTACAAGATTGGTGGTGTTGGTACTGTATCCACTGGCTGAGTGGAAACTGGTGCTCTAAAACCAGGCATGGTGGTCACCTTTGCCACAGTCAATGTTACAACTGAAGTAAAGTCTGTTGAAATACACCATGAAGCTCTGAGTGAGGCTCTGCTGGGCGATAACATTGGATTCAACGTGAAGAACGTGTCTGTCAAAGATGTACGCCGTGGTGATGTGGCTGGTGATAGCAAGAATGACCCACCCATGGAAGCAGCTGGTTTCACTGCACTGGTTATTATCCTGAACCATCCAGGCCAAATCATTGCTGGCTACACACCTGTCCTGGACTGTCACTGCTCACATTGCTTGCAAGTTTGCTGAACTGGAGGAAAAGATCGATCGTCATTCTGGTAAGAAGCTGGAAGATGGCCCTAAGTTCCTGAACTCTGGTGATGCTGCCATCATTGACATGGTTCCAGGCAAGCCCATGTGTGTGGAGAGCTTCTCTGATCCTCCTCTGGGTCGTTTTGTTGTCCGTGATAGGAGGCAGACTGTTGCAGTTAGTGTTATCAAGGCAGTTGACAAGAAAGCTGCTGGCACTGGCAAGGTCACAAAATCTGCCCAGAAGGCTAAATGAATATTCTGTACAACACCTGCCACCTCAGTCTTAATCAGTAGTGGAAGAACGGTCTCAGAACTGTTTGTCTCAACTGGCCATTTAAGTTTAATAGTAAAAGACTGGTTAATGATTACAATGCATCGTAAAAGCTTCAGGAGGAAAGGGATGTTTTTGTGGACCAAGATGTCAAGTTGTTTCATGACAGTTTTAAGTTATTAGTTTTTAAAATCAGTAATTTTTAAATGGAAACAACTTGACCAAAAATCTGTCATAGAATTTTGAGACCATTAAAACATTTTAATGCAAAAAAAAAAAATTCCATCCACATTCAGAGAAAGAACATTGGAGTCTGAATGAGGATCAAAGCAGATTATTTTCTGGTTTTTGTTTGTTTTGTTTTATTCTTTTTGTTTCTCATGGTTCCTCACAGTCTTTATAATTTTTCCATATAACATGACTAATGTGAAAATATATTTAATAGAAATTTATATGTAGAGTTTATATCAGATTGCATGCCATCTTGTGGAGGGAGAGAGAGATAATTTAAAATTTATGGAAGTGAATGTTGAAAACTAAAAATAAATAAACTTAAAGAAAAGACTGAACATCTGAGTCAAAAAAATTCGCCAAACACCTAACAATAAAGAAGATAAGTGTATATGCAACACATATGTGTGTGCACATATGTAAGTTTGTATATCTGTGTATACATGTGTAGGTATACATATTACTTGCCTATGTGGATGAGCACATACATATTTGTATTATATATCTACCAATATATATGTAATGTTTGTATATTGATATGTGTGTTCCTGCATGTATTATAAATGGACATTACATATATTGTAATGGTGGGTGGTGAAACCATCTTTCCTCATTTTAGCTGTTATGCCTTAACAGGATGAGAAATCATGCAAGTCAGTCCTAGACTTTAGACTGAGTGTGAAGTTTTTAATAGCCTTTTGAAAAAGTGAAATAACATCAAACAGGAAGCGTGTTCCAATTGGCCAAGGAGTTTTGTTTGTCATGTCATTTGAGTCCTTCATAAAAGCACTGAATTTCCTAGAATCAAAGTTTCAGTGAAACTACCCAGGAGCCAGGAGTCACTTCAGACACTTAAACAAACATGGCTTTCCAGAACAATTCTTAAGAAGCTATTGGAGGAGATGAGGTGTATAGGTTTTCTAGCTTTGTCATTGGACAAGTCTCCCATCATCCCTGGCCACAGAAGGTCCTTAGGAACTTCAAAAGACTCAGAAGATTTTGAGCTCAGCATCTGAGCATGGTGCACACGCACATACACACACACAAACATACATACATGCATGCACACACACAAACACACACAACAGTGGGGGGGGGGGGCATATTTATTGTTTTTTTCCAAACCTTCTTGTGTATCCCATGAATGGAAGAAAAATATCCCTAAGTGCTTCCCTTCCTACATATACTTAGTGAGCTTTAGTCCTCTCTGTGCACTTGAGGAAGAGTGTATCACAGACACAGACTTGGGGGAAGGGGATGTTCCGTACTAACTTATTGCATCACCTTACCAACTGCCCCTTTCTAAAAGCTACTGCAGGCTGCCTAGTTTTTCCCCATTCAGTCTCAAGAGATGAGCATGGCTGTTGGAGCTCAAGATGACGTCCATAGTCATTCTGACTGTCCAGGGATGGCCCCTAGAACTCCAAGGAGAAAAGTCAGTGTTTTTCTTAATTCTAAACTAATCTGTGAGGTTGGGAAATGGAATAAAATTCTTCAGAACTGACGTGGCTTAGATATAGAATTGGGAAGAAAGCTGAAATTGAGGTTTGTAAGCCATGTCAGTCCCTAAGATTAACTGCATGAGCCCACAATTCTAAAAATGGGATTATCCAGCTTTCACAAGTAATCTGTACTTGGTGAACAACAGGGATGTTTTTCCCTGAAAGTCTAGCTGATGTAGACTTCCTATCTGGTATTTAGAAATGAAAGGGGTTGGGGTTGTCTGTTTTTCTGTCCTCAGTATGTCTCTTATCTACTCCCACCTTTACTAAAATTGAGAATGAAAGCACAGCCCACTGGAAAGGACCCTCATGCTCACTGTGAGTGATTGGTTTGCTCTGTTCTTGTCATTCCCAGATCCTCAGCAACCTCTCTCCATTTCAAGTGCACAGGGATAGATTTGTTTTGTAACCTCTGCCCAGTCATACAGTGTTTTTATTTTCCCCCCACTGTGGGCACTCTGCCAGTGTTGTTTGCTTCACATTCATTGTATCCCAGGGCCTGCTTTTACCAGGAGTATTGTCTGATTCAATTACTCCTTTTTTTTCTGCCTGTAAGTGATATCACCCTTTGACTTTAATTTCTGCTCCTGACAGCTGCCTAGACAATGCTCTCTGCCAGAGAAAGAAGTAGACCCTAGACCCTGTGCTCCTAACCTGTACCCATAAAATATTCACATTCAATTAAAAGACAACAGCGCTCAAGATAGAAATGGAGTGCCCTAGAGCTCCCAAAGCAGACTGGGGTAATTGACATCCTAGAACCTTTCATGCGATTACCCTCCTTGTCATTCTGAGGCATCATGAAGAACACATGCACCCCGAAATGGGCCATGCAGCAGGAAGAACAAGGTGGAGGCCTCCCAGAAATTCTGAGCTCTGGGTCTGCAAAGTGAGTGACACCATGGAGGTATTGGTATAGGTTAGGAATTGATGCAGTAGGTGTTTTAGGGCAAACACATGCTTATCCTGCTTCTAGACCCCTGGCATTGAAATAGAAAATTAAATGTTAAAGAGGTAAAGAAAATATTTGTCCATTTTGGTACTTAACTGGATGGTCCTTCTTCATGAATGATGGAGTCAATAAAAATTGATTAAGTGGCTTCCAGATGCCAGGAGCTGATCTGGGTGCTGAAGATGCAGGGACAAGAAGGACACAGGCCCTGAAGCGACGAACAGGAATTTTTCAAATGCTTCCTATGTGCCAAACGCTACACTAAGTGCTGGAGATATAAAGAAAGACCAAAAGAGCCCTGGCCCTCAAGAATCTTACATTCTTGGGTAGACAACATAGTAACAAACATGCCCGAAAATGTGTGCAGTATGCACTGGGGCCATCTCACAGGGAAGGTAGTATCTTTGATGAGAACCTAGAAAGGTCTCTTATTGAGACCTGAAGGAAGCCAGGGATTCTAAAGGTGATTCGAGTGAGAGCATACCACACATGGGTGACAGTCAGGCGACATACTCAGAATTGAGAGATAGAGTATTGTTGAGGGCAAGACAGCAAGGAGACCAGTGAAAGTATATTCAGGTGAGAGTACAATACAAGATCATTGGAAGGAAAAAAAAGGGGTCAGGTTGGGAAGGAGTTTAAGAATTAAGTTGGGGGTTGACTATCTGATGCTGGCAGCAATAGGGAGCCATTGAAGTTTATTAATTAAGGAGGTAATAGTTAATAATCAATGAGTGGAGACAATAGGTACATAGATAATTACATTGACTATTACCAAAAGTTAGTACAGAGTGAGAGCAGGCTTGAAATTGAAGTCATGAGGCCCTATCAGCGGAGATCAGTGATGAAGAGAATAGGTAATATTGGAACATTGAAGATAAATTGAGATTCCCAAGAGGCAAAAGGGACAAAGGTAAATATCCCAGGTTGATGGCACCACCAGGAGAAGTGGAATAGTGGGTGTGAGGAGCAGAAAGATTCAATGACTTTGGGCTGGGAGCACAAGGTGAACAAAAACATGTGACTGAAAATGATCATTGAAACCTAGCTGTGATGGGCTTTACATGTTTAAAAAAAGAATTTGTAATTGACCCCAGAGTTAATAGGGAGCTACTGAAGCTTCTTGAGCAGGGAAATGCCATGTCCCAACCTGTGCTTTAAGCCAACTGTGTCGGCAGCTTTAAAGAGCACAGACAGCAGTAGGGTAAGACTAGATGGGGGGGGGGGGGGGAAAGCTGGGGGGGGAAAGGCGAGGGGGGTCGGCAGCTTTAAAGAGAACAGGGAGGGGGAGGGGGGGGGGGGGGGGGGGGGGGGAGACACAGGAAGGGTCTTGTCACAGCCGGGTAGGTAAGAATCTGAAGCAAGGTGGTGGCTGAGTGGGTACGGAGGAGAGGAAAACGTGAAGGATACTGCAGGGGGAAGTAGACAGGGTGAGCAGGAAGAGCAGGGGTTTCAGGATGATGGAAGAATGGTGGTGCTCACGACTAAGACACAACACAAGTGGTTTGGAAGGTGGCAGCTCTGAGGGGAAGCACCAAGAGCTCTGCTTCGCACTTCCTAAGTTTGCGATGCTATCAAAAAGCCTAAAACTTTAATCACTTGGTGGTATAAATGTGTATTTAAAAACAGATCATTTGGGGAAGATTTGGCTTTATTTTAAACCCTGAATTGTCTACATAAGTATTCCATTTTCTCTTTAGAAGGACTCAACAATTTGTACACAAAGACCACGGAGATATATATGATCCCTAGAAAAAGACAGGTACACGAGATACTTCAAGGGACTGAGCTGCCTCTGCTGTCCTGATTCCTTCTCTCTCATTCCCCCTTCTTGTATTTGCCCCAATGAAAATGCCATACCATACAATATCATACATCATGTGGCACTGAGAATAAGGAAGGCTCTACCCACCTCTGGTATTCCCTAACCTATGACCCTAGACAAACTGCCTCTTCTCCCTATACCTCAGAGAACTTGCTAAGCCTTAGCTCTAAGCAGCTGGTGATGCAACAGGGAGTCAGGAAGACGCGAGTTTGAATCTGGTCTCAGATACTTTCCAGCTGCATGAGCCAGGGCAAGCCGTTGCAGAGAACTCTCTGAGTGTTATCTACCAAGTGACACTTTGTTCCCATGACAATCTGGATGTTGAATTTGCTTTTCAGAGAAGCACATTGTGTTTTGTGCCCATGTCAGAGGCCTCTCGCTCCCGTTGGTTCAGGAATATTATGTACTTTGTATGTGCTCATACGTGGGGCTACTGCTCCCTGTGGTCGCAGCTAAGTTCCTCTCTCGGCCATCTTTGAATCTTTAGCACCTGCCGTTATCCCCAAGCTCATATTTGTTGTCGTGCGATTGTTCATCCTTGTTTTCCAAAGAACCAAAGGCATCCCTGGGAGATTTCTTGACTTGCGTGTGAGCTGGACTGAGGTGAGGCATGGCCACACAGGGTCTTCAGCCTTGCTCTCTCTTCCAGAGTCTCCAGAGTCTAGTGGCAAGACAAGAGTCAAGGTGGCTGGAGATGACCCAGAAAGCAGTGGATGATCTTGGCATTTTCAATGTCTGACCAAGTTCTACATCAGGGGTGGGGAAGGCCCTGCAGGTCCTCAAGTGAGGCCCTTTGACTGAATCTAAACTTTGCAGAACAAAGCCCCTCAATAAAAGGATTTGTACTGTAAAACCTGGACTAAGTCAAAAGGCCACACTGCAGGAAGGCCACAGGTTCCCCACCCCTGCTATAAGCACTTCACAGCACCTGCTTCAGCTGCCTTCATTGCCATTGGAACAAATTACTCTCCTCTGTCATTCCACCAGCATAATTCTTCACATGCTTGGGGTAGACATCCCCCTAACTCACTGATGGGCTTGAGGCCTGCCTGTCAGGTACCCTCACCCTGGGTTACTCCACCTGCCAAGGTGGTTTTACTGGGGTACGACGGCTTCTTGGAGCCACAGGGGAGACTTGTGTGATTAAGCATATAGTAGGTACTTAATAAATGCTCCCTGTTTGATTCTGAAAGTAACTGCCCACACATGGGAATCGCACTCTGTCCAGGTATGACAGCTGCCACTAACAGAGTGAAGACAAAGGCTGAAGGAAATGATCAAAATGGTCCATATCTCTGAAAGAACGGGATCCTTCTGGCCTCATTCTGGAGTGCAGAGATAAGAAGGCTTATTTCTAGGCAAACAGGATGGAGACTGATTAGTGGCCTTCACTGAAGTCACAGTCTTGAAACAGAGTTAATACAGAAAATGTCTCCCTACCCACGGCCCTCTTGAAAAATGAAGCCCCCTGGCCAGGAGGCTGAGGCTGAGGCTGACCCACAAGCATCTCATCAAGTCTCTTGTAATATGTGGAAACAGACCCAGGGATGCATCTCATTAGTGCCCTGGCCTCTTGCAAGGCTTATCTAGGTAATTAGGGCCTCTGAGTGGGAGACAGCCATGGGAGCAGACAGGCACAAATTAGGAATTGCCTTCCTGATGGACACCCTGGGTGACAGCACACCATCAAGACATGAGCCTGTCTAGGAAACTACCTGCTTGGCACTGACCTGCCTCAAAGGCAGATCTAAAAATATCCCTGCCAGTCAGAAATCCTGCTTTGCTGACTTGCAGTTCTGTACAATTAGAGTTCTTGTGTGGGGACTCTGACATAGCACATGACTGTGTGCTAGGAGTTACTCTGTAAGCCACTAGGCCCAACATTCTACTGCCCCATTACAAAGGCAAAGGCCCACTGAGGTTGACCTGCTGATCTCCCCATCCAGCCTTCTAATGGACAAAACATTAAACTAGATCCATGGGGAAGGGAGCTTAGAATCCTAAGGGCCAGATATCCCTGTGCTCCTCGGCCCAAACCAGCTAACCTTTTCACCTCAGCTTTCCCAGTCTTATGATAGAAGCAGTCCTTCAAGCAAGACTCACTAAAAGTCAGTGACAGACAAATAGAGGACCCAAGTAAGATGGCGTAGATGAGGGGAATAGCAAAAGTGAGAAGCTAAGAAGATGCTCCATGGATTCAGGAATGGTTGCACCAACTATGGTTCACAAACACAATGGAACATGGCTGGCCGAGGAGAAAAAACTGGCACGACAGGACTGGAGAAGCCCAGTCTGTGCCAAAGGAAAGGGAGAGAATCAGGAAAACAATGGACAGAGAGAGACCAGGGGAAAACGAACCAAGCACAAACAATGGCCACGTGAGAGAGACAAGGGGAGAATGAGCCAACCACAAAAGCAGCAACTTGATGATGGAAAATCCAAATGGCAAGGTTTTGCTCCAGATAAAGGCAAAGGACACCCTGCCCAGCTCCAGGTCTTTACCAGAGCAAGCTCTAAGCAGTTCTCAAGAGCCCACTGGGAGATTGTTAATGTGATCATTTACACCATAGAAATGGGGAGATGCTACTAATCACGGTTGTGTCAGTAAATAAATATTTCTTAAAATGCCTGGGGGGCAACAGGCCCTCTGCTAAGGGCTAGTGATTTCTGTAAACAAGAAAGCAAAAGTAATTGGTATTAATGTAGACAAGACTTAAGACAGTATTTTACATTTTCCCCAGAGAGCTAGTACTTAAATATTTATCAATGCCCCCCTTCCTGGTTTGTACATTGGCAGGATATTACAGGTTTGGAACACTACACACAGACTTTGTTGATAGCCTGGTTAGTTTTACTGACCTGATTTCCCTCTTCTTCTTTGTTAAAAGGATTGACTTCCTTGTGCATAGTGGTGGGGAGTGGGGGCGATTTGAGAAACGCAGGTGGTATCAAAACAGAAGAAATCCAGACAAATTGTAAATAATAATCAAAGTGGCAAAAACACAAACCACCAGGCAGGAAGGTTGTTCTGGGAGAAACACCTTGCCCACATGGTGTAATGTAATACCAAGCAAAGGCAACTTCCCAGGTTCAAAATACCAGCATAGGTGCTCTCTATTTTATTCAGTGACAAACCAAGAACAGAGAAGATCAAAACATGACATCATTCAAAATACAGCATTCACTAAGCGTGATTAAATAATCTCCAAGTACTACCCCACCCCAGGACCTTCCAATCATTCAATCAATTACAAAGTCTCTGTTCTAAATACTTCTCCACCCCTAGGCTATACCTTAATTAAGTCCACCACAAAGCCCCTCTTCTCAAATGGAGATTAGTTTCCAAACATAAGTAAAATACATTCATTTGCTCAACCATAGAACACAAAAAGGTCAAAAGTTCCCCACCCCTGGATCACAATTGAATCTACCCCAGAGTTACATCAAGTTTAAACACAGCACTTAATACCCAAATGGAGGTCTTTTCTTCATCTTGACACGAGGCAAGTTCTCAGCAATCTTAGTTCCTGGAGAGACAAGGCTTAGCAAGGCCATAAGATACATTGCCAGTCCCTTCATGAATTTATCCTCTGTCTGTAGAACAGTCCTAGAACCCCTGAACACATTAGCAAAGCCCTCTCCCAGGATTGCTGTAAACATACAACAAGAAAATCCTTCTTCAGGGCTTCTGAACCAACAGAAAGGCTCCCAGACCCCTGCAACAACAGCACTGTCCTTCACCAGTGGACAGTATTCATTCTGTCTGCCGGACAGTCTCCAGACCCCTGCAACAACAGTACTGTCCCTCACCAGTGGACAGTATTCACTCTCTGTTTGCAGGACAGTCGCAGGCCTTCTTAGCGAACAGCCAGGTTCCAGGACTTCTTCAACAAAAGGACAGTCTTTCGCCAGTGGACAAATCTGGCAAAATAACATCAAAACAGACAGACAAAGTACCAGCAAAACAGCCATGTCTCCTCAGTCCTTGGCAGCTCAGGGGGCAGGTCTCAAAAGTCCAGGGCAATTCAAAGCGGCCACCAGCAATTCTCTTAGTCTCTCTCTCTCTCCACGAGGTGCTGCTTCCAAAAAGATCTTCCGCCTCTCTCTTGTCTCTCCAAATCTACCTCACCAGCTCCTCCCAGTTCAGGACTTTCTTTTCACATCAACAAGCCCATCCCACAGGTGGGATTAACAAACTCTGGGCTTTAACACAATCAATTTGAAAACCAAGCCAATACAGGGGAATCTTTAATTGCCATTACTATCACACATGACTGTTCTGATCCTGAGCACTGAGCTTCCAGAGAAAGGCAAAAATGCAGCCTCAATACTCAGCACGACCCCATTCTAATGAAGGAGCCAGTGGGGAAACAGCTGAGTACATTCATGATCCATGGAATCGAAAGGCTTCCTGTAGAAGGGGAGGTTTGAGTCGAGTCCTGAAGGAAGCCAGGGAAACTGAGAGACAGAGGGAAAGAGAAACAGCATGCCAGGCATGAGGGGTGGCCAGTACAAAGGTCTAGAGGTGGGAAATTGAACAGAATATGTGAGGAACGTCAAGAAAGCCAGTTTTGTTGCCTTATAGAGTATGTGGAGTTAAAGCTAAGGAAGCTTGAACAGGGAGGAAGGGACCATGTTGGGAAGACTTGAGCCCTACTCCTGCTTCCCACATGTCACAGTTGTATGCTTAGTGGTCAATCGCTTAGCCCACGTGGGCCAGTTTCCTCACCTGTAAAACCAGAAGATGTTATAGTGTGTGCCTAGAGCAGGTGCTTCCCAGGATGGGTGTGAGGAACAGATAAGGCCCTTCCTGAAGCACAAAGCACAACAAAATGCCACCTGTTATCAACAACTCTACCACCAGGACACAGGAAGCCTTCAGTGAAGTGGAATAGTTGGGGAAGAGGTAGGCCTCTGTGGCTCCTGGCTCATTGGGGCTCCATGCTCCCACTCTGAGGCCCAGGTCTCCAGCTATCAGATGAAGACACCAACCTTGCCAGGTTCCTGTGAAAACAGATGTGCAATATCTCAGAGCCACACTTGCGCTGCCAGTACAGCTTCAGACACTGAGGGCCTGCTCTCAGCATAATCTCCAGGCTTTCTGACAGTGGAACTGTCTTTGTGAGGTCTGTCTCAGGCCCAAGGACTCAGCCCGACCTGCAGAGTTGCTAGGGCAGTGATGAACAACAAACTGTAAATCAAAGGCAGCTGAACAAGATCCCACCTTATCCCAAATCAAGTTTCATTAGAGATCAAGCTTTGTTTCAGGTCAGCAGGAAGAGGGAATTTTATCTGACAGGAAGCAGCTGTCCAAGTGTGAGTACTGCAGAGAGGGCAGAAATGAGATGGGAAGCATCTCAAAGGGAGCTTCTGCTGAAGACATTCCTGTAGACCCCAACTGAGGAGCATCTTTCTGCCTTGGGAGTTGGCTTTGTAATCTTCTGATTTCTGCCACAGAAAAATGGACAAGCTAGCCTAACATGTCCCATTCTCTGAAGAGAACTTGCTCAGAGCTCCTCCTACAGTCAACAGGAAGATCATCACAAGCACCAGCCATGAGAATAAGAGATCCCAGGAAGTCACCAGGAGCAAGTATGAGGAGCCAAGTCCAATCTGCCGGCCATCGACCATTTCTGAGTTTCTGCCAAGGCCCAGTGATGAACTCATAGGGCCTGGATGCAAGTGAGTCTTTCAACTTCATGAAGAGGAAAGTTTGGGACACCTTTGACAAAGGATGTTTGGAGAAAAGATTCCAAAAAGTTCAGAGGGAAAAAGAGAATGATCTGAAATTCTGCAAAGGAAACAAGTTCAGGAGAGGTGAAACGCTGCAAGAATAAAATTCTAGATGTATGACCTCACACAATTCTAATAAGGAAGAAATGGAGAGTTATCTATAACAATCAAAGTCTGACTCACCATATTCTACCTATGCTCCCTAGTTGCTAATGTCCTTCCTCAAAACCTTGTTTATTGTGTGTGTACATGTATGCACACACACATACGTGCACATACCATGTTCACATCCTATCTTCCCCTATAGAATGTCAGGTCCTAGGAGACAGGAACTGTGTCATGTTTGTCCATTCATGCCCAGGACACAGCACAGAGCTGGGAAGAGGGTAGCAGCTGATAGCAGACCCATGCTTGAGTCAGCGTGGACACACAGGGAACTCATGACAACTGCATGTCTTAACGGTAAAGACGAAGGTAATGCAGTGTGAACAGCAGTGTGGTTAATGTTTAACAGCCAGTTCTTTGGGGGAGAAAATGCACTCACAAAACACTTGGAATTTAACCTTCGTCATCAGCTTTTTCTCTGCTTTCACAAGTCTTAATCAACAAAAGAAGCAGTTGAGCCCAGATTTGGAGCATCTGCCAGTTGTCAAGGCAGCCAGCTCACCTTGAATATTTAACAATCAGCTCTAGTGAGTCAGTTTAAGCTGGCTTCAATGCAGCTCTTAGGGTGAATCAATGAGCTTCATGACCCCTGAGAATAAATGCATGAAGCTAAGCACAGAAAGAGCTGAGGCTGTCCTAAGTACAGACTGTAATCACAGCAAACACGCCCCCTTTAGCTGTGCTGGAAGGAAAAGAAAGGGCAAAGACAGACTGCACCAGCATCTGGCTTGGCCTAGACCCCTATGCATCCCATCCCCCGAGTCCTGGTTGCCCTCAGAGCCAGCCTGGGAGCCCACTTTCCCAGCAGCAGAAGCCAGAGTTTCCCTATCTGTATCATGCTCAGGTTTGCAAAGAACCTCTCATACATTCTCTCATTTGAGTGTCACAGCATAAGCATGAAGTAGGAGCTCGAGGAGGCATTGTAGACTGTGGGACTGTACCACAGCCCAGACAGACTCTGAGCATCCTTTGGGTCAACCCGCTCTCTCCACAGCAGACAAAATGAAGGGGCTCCTCTTCTCGGTGCCCTAGGTTACCCAAGGCTGTGGCTGCAGGAGGTCTAGGAACCCAGGTCTCCTGAGCCTCGGGCCTGTGCTCTGACGTCAGCACCACATGACTTCCCTGCCTCTATGCACTGAAAGAGAAATATTGGCTAGGCCATGAATGCCCCAGAGTAAGAGGAGAGAAAGATGGAAAGGGAAGCCAAGCTCAGAAGGCTCAGGCCAGAGTGGCTGAGGTTAGAGGCACCAACCCAGTTTCATGGGGTTGATCCATATCCAACCACTCTCCTCCTGGGAATGTGGGAAGCATGATTTGTAGGAAAAAAGCCCCTGTACCTTCACTCAGCTCAGAGGGGGGATGAAACCTGGCCCTACTGCTACAAAATGCATTCCGGTGACAAGAAGGACTAAATTGGAGGAGGGACTAGACGTGCCATTGCTAGAGTGCCTGCCACCTCACAACTGCTCAGTGAGGGTGGACGTCTAGGCGCACCTTGCCTACTTTACAGATGATGCAATTGAGGTTCAGAAAGAATCACAGAATCTAAGATTTGGAAGCTCCTTCAGTGGCCATTGAGTCCCTTCTGCCGTATGTCTGGGAAAGCCAATGGCTCACCCAAGGTCCCCTCCCCAACACCATCCCCTAGCTGGGAGCTGCATGCCACAGCCGCAATGAACTTTGGCCTATTATGGAGCCTGGTTGTTTGAAAAGGTGTTGAACCAGCACTGGACAGAAAGACAGGACAAGCCAATGGAAGCTACTCAAGGTTCAGTCAACCCAGAGCTGCTGCTGCTGCTGCTGCTGCTGCTACTGAGCTGCCGCTGCCACCGCCCCTGCCACCACCGCCACCCCTGCCGCCAGCACCATGGAGAGACCCAGGAGGATTTATTTCATGTTTCTTCTTCAGATCACTCCTGGCACTCACGAGCAGCAGATTCTGGTTGGATTCCCAATAAACAGCTTGAAATCATGGGCTTTAGACATCAGGCAAAGGCCCTCCTGAAAGCCGGATCAAGTTCAGGAATGAGTGGGACAAATGCTAGATAAGAACAAAAGGAAAATGGAGGAGATTCGAGGCAGTTAAGCTGCACTTTGGAGAGACAGCAAGAGCGGGAGGCAGGAAGGCCCGAGTTCAAATTTGGCCTCAGACACGTAATAGCCATAGAGCCCCAACAAAGTACCTGACCTTCTGTCTGACTCAATTTCTCTTTCTGTACAATGGAGATTACAATACCACCTCCTCCCCAGGTTTGTTGTGAGTAACAAATGAGTTAATATTTGTAAAGTGCAAACCTGAAGGCATCTATAGTTGCTGCTATTGTTACTATTACTATTGCTCTTCCTGCAGCAGCAGCAGCAACAGTAGTAGTAGTAGTAGTGGTGGTGGTGGTGGTAGTAGTGGTAGTGGTAGTAGTACTGGTAGTAGTAGTGCCGGTGGTAGCAGTAGTAGTAGTAGTAGTAGTAGTAGTGGTGGTAGGTGGTAGTAGAAGTAGTAGTGGTGGTGGTAATAGTAGTGGTGGTGGTAGCAGTAGTAGTGGTGGTAGTAGTGGCGGTGGTAATAGTAGTGGTGGTAGTAGCAGTAGTAGTAGTAGTAGTAGTAGTAGTAGTAGTAGTAGTAGTGGTAGGTGGTGGTAGTAGTGGTAGTGGTAGTAGTAGTACTGGTAGTAGTAGTGGCGGTGGTAGCAGTAGTAGTAGTAGTAGTAGTAGTAGCAGTAGTAGTGGTGGCAGGTGGTATTGGTGATGACATCATCATTACATAAAGAGGATTTCATCACTTTCTTTCTTTCCTTCAGGCTTCGAGGGAAAGACAGAATCTTCTGCACTTTGTCTAAACTGCACAAGTAAAAAGCCCCGGACGATCATTTAGTCACAGCATTCTCTTCTCATCAGAGGCAGAAAATAACCTGAATGCTCCAGCTCAGTCCAGCTTTATCCTCCTAAAAAGCATTTGCATCTTGTAGCTCCCTGAATTCATAGGAGAGGTGAATGGGAGAGACCCAACGCACCCAGACGGCCCAGTGGCTTTTTCCACTGCCAAGCCTCTCCTGGCTGTGAGCATCTTTACTAGGACAGCCAAGGGACCTGGAGATCAGCGGAAGGTACTAGGAATGCTCAGCCTGAAGAAGAAAAGACAGAGGGAGCAGCACAGCTGGCTTCCAATGCTGGAAGGACGGCCAAATGGAATGGGGCCTCTGCCTGCTCTGCCGGCCCCACAGGCACAGCATCAGAAGCAAGAGTCGACTGTAAGGGAAGCGATCTAGGCTAGATAAAATTGGGGTGGGGGGAGGGGAAAATACACCCTAACAACTGAAGGCGCCCAGAAGAGACGTGGGCTGCCTTGGGAAGGGGTGGGCTCTTTCTTACCGAGGATTTTCCAGCAAAGGCTGGAAGAATGGGTGACAGGTAAGTTATAAGGGAAAATCTTCTTTCTAGCCTGCACTGAACTAAGGAGCCTGTAAGGTCCTTTCACCCCTGAGCTTCTGGGATATGGGATGACTGTGTAGGATTTACAAATTGTAAACTTGAAGTGAGGAAAGTCAGCTTTGTTTGGAGCCTGAGAGACCAACATTCAAATCCCAGAGCAAGTCTCACATGGTGAGAGAGTAAGGCAGCTTTGGGACAAATGGGCCAGTTGTCTCTTGACAACTTCCCACCTCCTTAAGTCACCCTCCCTCCTGTGGTGCAGACCTCACCCAGCTCTCAGGAGGCTAAAAATGGCTCATACAGGACCAATGTGCAACTCACATCAACGTCCAGGAAAGGGCAGCCAGCTCTTTTCCCAAGACATTCTGCCCAAGAGCTGAATGCAGGGGACATTTCACTGGGGTCCAGGTCAAGACCAGCTAAATCAGGCACAGCACCCTTCCACTCAGGAATCTCGAACCTTCTCCCACACCTGGCAACATCCTCTCAAGTATTCCCAGCTCGTAACACAGTACCTGGCACACAATAAGTGCTCGATAAATGCTCAGCTGTTGTTGTATTGTTTTTGGCATCTCTTGTCGTTCTGGCTCGCTTCTACTGGGTTTTAGCTCCTTATGAAGACCATGATGAAGAGGAGTCTTCTTGTCCCATCCTTCTTTAACTCCTCAAAGAAGGCAGAAGGCCAGTGGGTTTCTTGTAACTCTATCTGTTGGGGGACGGGGAGAATCTTCCTCCTCCCCCACATCACTCATTCAATGCTTAAGACACACAAGGGCTCCACAATGCTGTCTGTATAATACATGATGTGAAAATTGGACCCTGTTGGTTTTTTACCAAAAAAAATGCATCAAAGGATTTTCTTTGAAGGAAATAAACACAAATAATTGTATAGCCTTTGCAAAAAGATATAGGAGAAAGAAAGGGAGATCAAACTGTGCACCTACCAACCTTGACAGCATCAGCTTTCAACTGGCTTTGATCCAATCTTTTTCACTCCCAGCAGTTCAATATGCATCCTTTCATTATAAATTATCTTCAAAATATGTGTGCATTCTGAAATAGCGGCAGCCTGATGCAACTTCTTGGGGACAACAAAAACACCTGTGTCATTTGTAGGGGGTTTGAAACTCTGCTGGACCCAACAGGCAGTGCCTAGTACAAGTCTGGATGTCTTATTAGTGAGAGAGAGGAAAGAGAATGATGAAGAACAAAAGACTGAAACCCAGGGAAAGGAGAATGGAGAACAATTCAGATGAGGAGCTATGAGAAGGGAATGAACTGGGGAGCGGGGGGGGGGGTCTGTAGCAGCAAGCACCCCAAGCGTGCTCAGGGTGGCTGCCCATACAGGTTCTTGGATCTGCTTTGTTAAAGGAAAGCAACTCAAAATGGGTTAACAAGCTTACTTTAATCAGTCAGACATATATCGTTTACCTTGTTCAGGGGAAAAAGGTCAGCACCCCGAACTTCAAAGTATACAGGCATAATTATCAAGACAGAAACAGATCAAGTAGACAGATTTCCAAACTGTCCAACCATTACATCCATACCCAGTCAACATCTGGGTTTCCACATCTGGGTTTTTCAAAGCCGGGGGGGCCCTGGACAACGGCTTCCCAGAATTCAGATCAAATCACAGAACACTTCTCAAAGTGAGCCCCCAAAACAAAGCTACACATCAGGGCTTATATAGCCTTCTCCTGGCTCAGAGAATGTAACAACCTTTTGGATCCACTGGCTAATCAAAAAGTAACTACTGAAAAACAAGCCTCCCACCCCAGGCTTCAGGTGCACTTTAGCCTAGGGGCAGGGAAGATCTTTAAAATTTGCATTCCCATTACATTCAGCCCTAAGATCTTTCATGCCCATAGCATAGACAATTTACTTTTGAATCAGCACTAAACATCTCTTAGGTCACATTTTCAAGGTACAGAACTAAAGTTACCAAAGTGGCCACTGGGCCTTAAACAAACACAAAGTACATAGCATTATCACTTCAGTTCAAAACAAGAGTTCAAATAAAGTTCTCTGGGGGAGGGGTATCCTTCCCCTCACACAGCTCCAGCCCCTGCCTCCAAGCACAGAGAGGGGGCTGGGCAACAAAACCAATAAGGTGGGGTCCCTGGGGAACCAAGGCACTTCATCCCACCCACCATAGTCACAAGTCCAACCTCCCCCTGGGTCCCAAACTGTGGGATGCAGCCAGGAAACACATTCAGTGCCCCTGCTTTGCTGCTCAGTTCTTATCTTTTCCTGTGGCTGAATTCCGAACTCCTGGGCTCCTTCTCCTCCCGCAGGCAGCAGCCGCCCCTGGCTTCTGCCCAGGTCCCGATGCAGGCAGCTCACCATTACTGCTCTCAGCTCAGCGAAGTCTGCATGCAGGCCACTCTTCTCTCCTGGTCCATGGCTCCACAGAGTCACAGCTACCACAACTGGGAAACAAACGATTATCCCAGCCCCAATACTTTCCTTTTACTCTGCAGATCCTGTTCGTGACGCCATTTTGTAGCAGCAAGCGCCCCAAGCGTCCTCAGGGTTTGCAGCCCATACAGGTTCTTGGATCTGCTTTGCTAAAGGAAAGCAACTCAAAATGGGTTAACAAGCTTACTTTAATCAGTCAGACATATATAGTTTACCTTGTTCAGGAGAAAAGGTCAGCACCCCGAACCTCAAAGTATACAGGCATAATTATCAAGACAGAAACAGATCAAGTAGACAGATTTCCAAACTGTCCAACCATTACATCATACCCAGTCAACATCTGGGTTTTTCAAAGCCGGGGGACTCTCAACAACGGCTTCCCAGAATCCAGATCAAATCACAGAACACTTCTCAAAGTGAGTCCCAAAACAAAGCTACACATCAGGGCTTATATAGCCTTCTCCTGGCTCAGA
The DNA here is from genome assembly GCF_028583685.1 of Petaurus breviceps papuanus. Taxonomy (NCBI): domain Eukaryota; kingdom Metazoa; phylum Chordata; class Mammalia; order Diprotodontia; family Petauridae; genus Petaurus; species Petaurus breviceps. The sequence goes on along the minus strand of NW_027185872.1, from coordinate 7,060,276 downwards.
GAATGTAACAACCTTATTGACTCACTGGCCAATCAAAAAGTATCTACTGAAAAACAAGCCTCCCTCCCCAGGCTTCTGGTGCACTTTAGCCTAGGGGCAGGGAAGATCTTCCACATTTGCATTCCCATTACAGGGTCTGGGTTTAAATCCTGCTACTGACATGGACTGTGTGAGCCTGGGATCAGTGCTTCAGCATTCTGTGCCTTGGGCTCCTCATCTGTGAAGGCAGAACAGCAATGCCCAGAAAGCTCTGGGGAGAAGAGAAGCTCCTTAAGGGCAAAGGGCACTTTGATTTTGTCTTTGTGTTACCAGCATCCGGCATCTAGTACGTGGCATAGATGGAGCCTCTTAATCAATGCTTGTTGAATGGGAAAAGAATTATTATTTTTTTTAATACTAAAAATGAAACCAGAGAAGCTTTGTTGCAAATTCAGAGATCATGTCAAGTGGCTCCTTCCTTTCTGCAGGCCGTGGCTATGTTTTTAGCATCTCCTCAACTCTCTCCCTGATGGGAAATAATTCTATTAAGTCCCAGTCACCTTGATGCTGCTTTGATTTGACACAAAATCCATCCCCCCAGGAAGTTTGTGAAATAGACAGGCACTATCGCAGAAGACAAGCACTTATGGGCCAGAGTCTTCAAATCGTTGTACAAAGTGATGGCTGACACACAAAGGACTTCTGAGAGTCTCCTGGCAAGCACTGATCCCATGCACACCACTTTCAATGGGATATTGGAGGGAACCACAATATACCAGGGTCCCACCACAAAGAGCTTCTCCCTTCGGACCAGAATGTTCTCTGATAAAGCCATCCTCAATTTCCTCCCATTCAAGTTTTCTTCCCAGCACTATTGTTGCCGTATGGATCTTTTTTCAATATAAATCAAACCAGCGAACAGGAAAGTCAACTCAACTCAGGAGACATGATTTCCACAGGGATGTGTTTTCTCCAGCTGGGCAGCATCCCAACTATAATCGACAGGAAAGCCGGACTTTGCTGCTACACAATCCCAGAGCAGTTTTCAAATGCAATCAGGAGCCCTGTTTAGTAGATGTGTGAACGGCTGCATGTAGAGAAGGTGGCAGGATCAGGGTCTATGACATCACATTTCTGCTATGCTTTATTAACTCTACAAGGGCCTAGACTGTAGTGAAACTGCCCCTCCCTACCATGACTCAAACATCCCACGAGCTCTCTGCTTCCAGAATCTATGGCCATTTTTGTGCCATGGTTTCTGACGGCTTCTGTGGTTGGTGACTCTCAATCTGAATTTCAGTTAGGGAGAATACTCAGACATTCCCAATCTGTTGTTCTCCATCCTCATCCTACAGCATAGATACAGCTGCAAAGTCCTCTCAATTCTGCCTCAAGTGTTTGTCCCTTTCTTCCTTCTCACATCACCCCCATTCCACCCAAGATCCTCCTCAATGCCCATACAAACGCTTAGAGCAGCTTCCCCATTGGTCTTCCTCTACCACTGAGCCATCTATCACCCGTCACCCAAAGGTTATTCCCAAAGTAGGTGTCTAATGTTATCCCCTGCTCAAGAAGCTCCAACGGCTCCCCATTCTCCTCAGGACTGTAGAAGCTTCTTGGAGACAGAGACTGTCTCTATGAAGCTGGTACCTTAAGGATCTGGAGCAGCACCTGGGATAGAGGGGGAGAGGAAGGGATGGGAGGAGGAAAGGGGAGGTGAGGAAAGAGGAAGGGGAAGGGTGGGGAGAGGGGAGGAGAGGCAACCCTCAAGATCTGCTAGATCCTGAGAGGAAAAGCTTGTGCCATGCTCTGAGGAACCAAGTTGTCATTGCCAGTGGACTCTGAGAGAGTATATCAAGAGCCTTCATTACATGTATGTGCCTATACACATAGATGTTCTTTTCCCAATTGAAATATAAGCTCCTTTAGGGCATGGCCTGGATTTTGTTTTGTCTTTTCATCCCCAGTGCTTTGAATAGTTCTAGGCACCAACTAGGTCCTTAATATATACTCACTTATTTTATTGAACTTGAGGATATATCCTTCAATTAATAACAGTCCCAGCGGGTAATACTCTGGCTCCTTCCCCCAACAAAAGGTCTTCTCCTTCCACCTCTACAGGGCCCCACACTTAGTACTAGTTCAAGTTCATCCTCTGTCCCATATGGTGTCATCTTTTCCTCAAGGAGAGGATATAAGGGAGTTTGTCCAATTCCTTGCTACAACCAAGGTAAGCTTTACATAAGCAGTTCCCCCATCTACTCGTACACTAACTTGGAAATTGAGTGGGCAAAAACACCTCTGCTGGTTCTGAGTTCTTAGCTTCACTTCCTAGATGGTCCCCAAGCCCTTGGGGTAAAAGTCCACATGAGAAAAGCCTATTGAATAATCATATGCATGCGGTGAAGGAACTGTAGAACATCAAACATTCATGACATGCACCATGCCCTCAAGTCTTTGTGGGTCATTTCAGTACAAGAGAACTGAGGAGAATTCACTTCATTTTAGTGCCTTATTGAAAGATGTCAGCAGAGTGACTACAGTTTGGCAAGGGTCTCACATTCCAACATGAATTATTTGTACAGAATATGAACCCATTAACAATTTATCATCATAAAGCGATAGATATGTTTCTTTAGATAGGTACTAATAAAAATGCTTTTTTTTTCATTGCTCATTTATTTTGAAGATCAATAAACATAAATTAATTCCTGGAAATCTCAGGTTTACTTACAGTGACATTTTCTTTAAATGGCCTAGATGTGGATGTATTTCTTGGAATGTTGACTGTAAAATGAATTTCTATTTACATAACTGTGTTTATATATCAGGGAAAAATAAAAGATTAATTTCTCTAATATTTTATAAATTGACATTCAAGTCATTATCAATAGTCATAGCATTAACCTCCAAATATATTTCATTTAACATAAGATCATTCTGTTACACAAGATATCATTATCAAACTTAATACATGATATTATTAGCACTGACCCTCTCCATAGCTGTGCACTGCAATTCATCCAAACATTTTTTTATGTAATTCTTGACAAAAAGTATTTCTGTAAATGCCCCAAAGAGGAATTCCTCAAGAGTAGAAGATGTGACCTATGGCTCTTTTAATATTTTATGGAGAGCAAGATACTTGGGACACCCAATTATTTTTGCCCTCTCTTTCTAAATGATCAATATTTTTTTTTCTCATCCAAAGTACCCTGAAGGGTGTCTTCTTCACCAATTCTCAGGAATTTGAGCTTTGCCCAACTCCTTACCACCACTTTATGAAATAGTCAAAGTATTATCATGCCTGCTTTACAAATGAAAAAGCAGAGGTTCAGAAACATTCCAAGATCTGCCTGAAGTCACAACTTTGGTTAAGTATCTGAGCTGAGATTCAACTGGACCTGTTCTGAGTGAATGCCCAACACTATTCCCACTATACTTTGGTGTGGTGGAATCACAGAATGAGAGGACTAACAGGGAATCATGTAAAGTTACTTAATGTTTTCCATTATCTTTTAGCAGGGCTTTTTCTGAAAAAGCAAAGCAGTTGTTGAGAGCTATGATCTTTCCTTCTTCCTAGAAGTTAATTCTCACCCAACTTCCCCAATAAATTCTCTAGCTGAAGAGAAATGCTGCAGATTAAGTCCTTACTAGGACTCAGTCTCCAGAGCCAGGATCAGGTAGTTCAATCCAACTACCTTCCAGCTCAGCTTCCCAAAGGGATCATCTCTCCAACCACATCCAATCTCCAGCTTACTCATATAACCTTATAAACATACAAGAATGCCTTTGGGTTCACCCAAGCCCAAAACCTCTCTCCAACTCCCATTTCCACCCTTATATTCTGTAGTCACTCTGATTGATACCCATTTGCAAGAGAACCAAGAAAACCAAAAAATGGCAAAGGGGTTAGGGAAACGGTGGGACTCATTTCTATGAGTCATTTTCATTATCCTCTGAAAATCTATGGAAAATAGAAGACTAATTTCTTCATCTTGAAAAAGATAGCTATTTCAAAGTATAGAACAGTGGGCACTTATGTAGGATTTGATTGTAAAACAAGAGTAAGATATAACTATTCCTATAAAATTTCCACATAAGATCTTGCTGATTGTTCTAACCTGTTAAAGTATCTTGGAAACTAGATCCAGTTACCCAATACATTATCAAATCCTTCCTTCTTTATGGTCACCTGCAAAATTGATCCCCATGACTTCTATGTCTTTATTCAAGTTACTGATAAAGACACAGAAAGTCACAGAGGGCTATATGACATTCCTCCCAGCCCTATTTCTAATGAGCCAATGCAGTGGGAAGTGACCAGTGCTTCCCCTTCAAAGGGCTAACAGACTATCTCTTTCATTGTGCCTTCTTGAATTTGGACAGGGAGGAAAATGAAGCTCATTGACCTATACTTTGAAAAATCCATCTTTTTAAGATGGGGGGGTGGGGTAAGGGATAAACTAGCAAAGTCACATTCCACATAGAAAAGACATAGGAGTGATTACAAGCTCTTTAAATTTATCAGTGTGTGACCTGCTAAGTGACCCAAGAGAAATGCCATGTAGGAGAAGAGCTAGATCACACACACACGCGCATGTGCACACACACACACACAAGCACGCATGCACAGATACACACAGACACATGAACGCACGTGCACACATACATACACACATAGGCATGCGCACGCACATGCATACACACATAGGCATGTGCACGCACATGCATACACACACCTATCACACACAATTACAAGCTAAGTTTCTATGCTAGGAAGCAATGTGTTAAAGAGCCTAGCCAATCAGACTCAGTCTATTTCAATATTCATATGACCACATCTACTCATTCCTTTTCTCAATCTGTTTATTGTACTAATGTGCAGGCAGATCGTGGCCAGTCCAAACAGTGCTGGAACAGGCTTAATGCTGATCTGGAAGTGTCTTATGGTCGTGATATCTACCTAATGACCCAATCTCATGCTACAGTGGCTTTCCAAGGGACCTTTCAGAGTCAGCCAGGTGGACCACAGAGTCCACCTAATTCCATGGTAATGTGCACATGAGCTCTGTAGGAAAAGTTTGAGGTTGGCCAAGTTCACTGAATAGACAAATGTTACAGATGGGGTGGGTGGAGAAATTCAAATACAACACAGATAATAACACATCTCAGTATTCAAAGGAGAAAAGGGACAAATGAAGCCAATGAAGATACCATCTGGTTTTGTAAACAAGGCATTCTCCAAAGAAAGTTCTGAAAATTGTGTCATTTAAATTATTTGTGACATGCATAGCAGAAAAGAAGAAATATGGCTCCTACTCTGCAGTGATCACTCTTGATATATTGTTGGTGTGTGTGTGTGTGTGTGTGTATGTGTGTGTGTGTCCCCATCTCCCCAGAGTTTTCCTGATTGTGAGCTTAGGACTTTGTTTAAATCACAAAATCTGATGTTGCATTTACATTTCCCTTGGGTAGTTAAGTAAACCTGCAACTCTCTATTAACACAGATCCCAAGATCTTTATTTTTCCCATCTTGTAATTTCTTGCCCATATTTTCTGAAAATTCCTCACTAAATGATTTATTCAATTTTTAAAACCTTACCTCAATCATTTGTTGAGATACCAATATACTGTCTAAGTATAATTCTTACTATGATTCTTACTGCTTGACCAGCTCCCTGCTCCTGGCCATTTTCAGGCATAAGCAATTCTATAATATATCTTCATGCGTGATTTCATGAGTTAAGGCCCTTCACTCCACTGGTACAGGGAACTAAGCAAACAGTTCAGTAGGCAATTATCATTGCCATCATCTTCCCCATTCACTAACATCATCATCCTCTTCATTATCATCTTCAACATTACCATCACCACCACCACCATCATCATCACCATCATCACCATCATCACCATCACCATCATTATCATCATCATCATCATCACCATCATCATCATCATCATCATCATCATCATCATCACCAACATAATAATGTCACCATAATCACTATTGTCACATCATCATCACCATCACCATCATCATCATCAACATAATCATATCACCATCATCACTATCATCATCATCATAATCATCATTAACACCACCACCATCATCATCATCATCTCAAGTGGGAGCCAAAGTTCTGCTGAAGGGCCTTTCAAACTTGATGGAGTGAACCTGGTGAACCTGGATCTAAGACAACAGGTGGCATCTCTCACAAGCGAGTGCCTGATGCTTTGCCTTAGCTGGATCTCTGCCCACTTGTTTTCCACTCAGCTGTTCATTTTTGAGACTTCTGTCAGAGATGCTGCTCACAATCTTCAATCTTTCTCCTCCACTGTGTTTGGTAAATGAATTAATATTCCACACCAGCATTGACGGCTCTGGCTAAAATTCCAGCTCTGCCGCTTAACGTCTATATGACTTTGGGCAAGTGCCAATTTTATTGGCCCTCGGTTTCTTTATTTATAAAATAAGAAGGCTGTACTACCTAAACTCTAAGGTCCCTTAAAGCTCCAAATTTAGGATGATATGTCATTCTTCTCAGAAAGATAAATAGATGTTGGTTGACAAAATGTCTTAAAGGACTTTTTTTTTTTTTCCCCCTTGGGTTTTTTTTTTTAAAAAATTAATTTCTCTTGGTGTTATCCATTCATTTCAGGCATGTTTGACTCTGCATGATCCCATTTGGAGTTTTCTTGGCAAATATAATAGAATGGTTTGGCATTTCCTTCTCCAGCTCATTTTGCAGTTGAGGAAACTGAGGGAAACAGGGTTAAGTGACCCTCCCAGAATCACATAGCTCATAAGTGTCCAAGACCAGATTTGACCTCGGGAAGATGACTCCAGGCCCATCACTCCATCCACTGCACCAACTAGCTGCCCTCTAAACTTCTCTAAGAAACACGGGGAGTCTTTAACTTCAATTTTTACTCATTTTTAAGGTTTTTTTTTAAGTAAACAGCTAATCTAAGATTGAAGATTATGAGCAACATCTCTGACAAAAGTCTCAAATAGGATAGGTCAAAGATGTGATGCTTTCACAACTTTAAGCCTATGTCATTTTGAAACAGCTGTGATGAAGAATGTCTCCTGATCCCTCCTCCTTCGTCGCTGCACCTTCTTCAGTCTCCCGCCCTCTAGTGTCTGTTTATCTGCTTAAATGCAGAATCCTCCTGATAGGGCAGGCGGGCTCCCACACAGGCAACACTTCTTTCTCTCCCCGAGTCTTAGAGCAGTGCCTGGCACAAAGGAGACACTTCATTTTTTAAAATTAAATTGAATTGAAATATACCTTGGAAAAATGAAAATGTCAACATTAAAAGGAATCATATTTTAAAATTTTCCTTGATAATGAAACCACAGCTCAGTAAAATACAAATTGGACAAATTATCTGAATTCTGCCCCTGCCTACTGCTACCTTCCCTTCAAAATAAATTAAGGCATAAATCCCATTCCTGCCACCTCAATGAATAATAATGATTTTATTGAATATGAATTTAATATAAAATCCTATTCAAATAAATAAATATGGGGGGGGATTATACCCAACTTTAGTATAATATTTGGAATTGTGCACAATTGGTCGAGGGTTTTGACCTAGCAACCTCAGTACTGATATTATATCCCAAGGATACCACATATCCTGCAGTCATGGCCTCAGTCCCTGTTGGGGTAAAATCACTCACTTTAGAACTCACCCCCTGCAGCTAAGCTGTCTTAACTGGAGAGAGTGTGAGTGCCAAAGCTGACCCCAAACCAGACCATGCTTTACACACCACCCAACTCAACCATTTTCCCATCTACCCTTCTATCACTCACACTTTCCTTTCCACAACCACTAGAACATTTCACCTCTTATCCTACCACAAGAAGTAAATCAATATGACTATTTTGCTGACAAGAGAGGGTCACTCTGTGGCCCACCTCCCCACCCCCTGCCTCCCTGAACCCAAATCCCCTTCTGTGGATACTATTTCTCTCCAGGTCTTGTCTCTTCTTAGTAGATGGCTACCTTCTCCAGGGCAGGGATTCTCTCACTTTTGAATCCTATCCCCAGAATTCAGTACAGTGCCTGGCACAAAATAAGTGATTAATGATTTTTGTGCCTCTAGTCATTCATTTGCTCACTCACTCAGATGTTTATGTATGATAACAAGAAGCTAGAAACTAAGTTTGTACCCAATGATTGAAGAATACCTGAACAAATTGTGATGAATGCATACAGCAGAATTATCCTGTACTCTGAAGAATTGTGACTATGATTAAAGTAGAGAAACCTGTATAAACTAATGAAGAATGCAAAAGCCCATGCACACAAAGATCACAGCAGTGAAAATAAAGACAATGTGGCAAGACAACAAAATGCAGGCCAATTACAACAGTCAATGTTAATATAATATTGCCAGAGTTAATGCACACACACTTCTGCTCCCATTTAGTTGTTAAATCAGTCTTTGGTGTGCATGTGTGTGGGCATGTGTGTGTGTGTGTGTGTGTGTGTGTGTGTGTGATGGGGGGATGCTTTTAAGGTATTTGGCCTGGCTGTTTATTGGGAAGTTTCTGTTGCATAAAAACAAAATATGTTTGTAATTTTTTAAATGTTTTCTAGCAACGAAGAACTTGACTCATACTGAGCAACATTCTCAGCATTTCAACTTCTTTTTCCTGAGAAAGATTTCTGCAATTAAAAACATGTAACAAAATAAACTACTTAGATTCGAGCAGCTTCATCCCCCTGACAAGAGATTCCATCATCTCAGAGACTCTGTGATACATGAGTGTTCACCAGCTGCCCCAAATATCTTCTCAGTGCATATGTATGTTCATACAAAGTCACAGGGCACACTCGGGCAGTCACTCATTCATTCATTTAGCAAATATTTCTGATTACCTTCTAAGTGCAAAGGAGTCTCCATTTCTAGAAACAACTCTTGAAATGCCTCTCTGGCATCTAGTAGTCACCTAGTATGTCTATAGTAGGACCAAGTTGAGAGAAATGGGTACTGACCTGAAGAAGCTTAGAGTCCAATAGTCAGAATAAGATAAGTACAAGGCAGAATGCATACAGAGACATATATGCCTGTATACACAGGTGCACATACAGTCACATATAAGTGTGCATACATATGAATGCAAATGTATGGATGCCATATGAGGAGGAAAATCAAAGCAGCTCTGAATTCAAAGAGTAAATCACACTAATTTGGGAGATGGAAGGTAAAAGGTGGTTTCCAAAAGGAGGTATTTTATGAGATAACCCTTAAAGGAGAGGAAAAACAGACAGGCAGAGATTGTTGGGTAGGGGGGGTTCTGAAGACATTCAAGATAGAAGTGAGAGCTGGAACAAAGATGGTGCTGTGAAAATGCAGGACCTTTTTCAGAAAAGCAAGCTGTTCACTTTTGCAGAGGTTAGCACTTATGCAGGAAATATGGCTATCTAGAATTTTTTTCAAAAGATAGATACAATGGACCAAGGTATGGAGGGTCTCCAATAAATTGTAATTAATTGACAATTTTTTGGAGAATCAACGAAAGCAACTGTCTAAAGCGATGTCTAAAGCACAGTCGGGCTTGAGGAAGAGTCATTTGGCCACAGGTGCAGGAAGGAGTAGCTTGGGCAGAAGCCAAAGACAAGGTTGCCAGGTAGGAGACTTTGTAAAGATTAAGGAGAGCAATTCCATAGGACTGAGCTGGCATGGGGGCAGATAGGGTTGAAAGGAAGGAACGATAGAGACATTTCAGGGGTCAGAACAACAGCAACTGGAAACTCATTTAAGGTGGTGGCTGGAGGAGATTTTAAGCCTTGCTAGTGGGGACATGCCAGCATCATTTACAGAAATGGGAATATCAGGATGCATCACCAGCCCTTCTTCCCTCTGTCCTCTATTCTCAGAACAGACTGCTGAAATCTCTGGCTCCAACTTTAATTTCAACTGTGCCATTGTTTTAGGGTTTCTTCTTTAAAGCTGCCCCACCCAGGGTTCCTCAGATCATGCCTCTATCTAATCATCACCCTTGCACTTTCAGCATTCTCCTTGTATTAGTCACATGCATACGGATCCTTTCACCATCTGAGTCCAAACTCCTTGAGGGAAGAACCTGGGGCACATCTATTCCCACATGCCAAATGCTTAGTATAAAGTTTTACATATTATTGGGGATCCAAATCTGTCACTGGATGTAGGAAACTCCCAGTGAGGAAACTTTCTATGTCCCAGCTTCTAAGCACCATACTCGTTCTCCAAATTTCAGTCTTCCTTTTTTTTTTTTTTGGCTTTTTGGAGGAGGGAAGGTAGGGCAATTGGGGTTGTGACTTGCCCAAGGTCATACAGCTAGCTTTTTTGGTTACTTGTCTGAGGCCAGATATGAATTCAGGTCCTCCTGACTCTGAGGCAAGGGCTCTATTCACTGCACCACCTAGCTGTCCCCCAAAATTTCAGTCTTAAAGAGTAACTTAGACACCAAAGAGAAAACTGACTAACGTATGGCTAATATGTGTCAAAGGCAGGACTTGAACTCAACCCTTCAATTCAGAGGTCAGTTTTTGGTGACCTATATCATACCAGTTCTCATTTTTGGCTTGACCCAAGTCTCATTTAGAAGTGGCCAGAGATGGGAAGAGAAGGGAGAGGATGTGAGTCTGAGGAAGCAACAGTGTCAAAAGGAAAGGGAAGAGAAATGGATTGCTTTTCTAAGGGAAATGATAACAGAAGTAGTGATGATGATGATGATGATGATGATGATGATGATGATGACTGATTTTCCATTCCATGTTTTAAAGTTTGGAAAGCACTGATTAGACCTGAGATCCTTTGAGCCCAGTAGCTCACCTGTGAGTGACATACTCCAGCTATTAGTTCCTTATGACAGATATTGAAGCTAAAGCTCATAGAGGTTAAGAATGGTAGTGAACAGAGAATGCTTGTAGGCACTAGGAAAGCAGTGCTGGGGGGAGAGGATCTGGATCAGGGGTGGGAAGCTTGCAGCCTCAACTTGACTGAATCCAGCAGTCAAAGACTGTATTTGAGGGCATAGAGGGTCACAGGTGTCCTCGAGACCACAGGTTCCCAGCCCTAATCTAGATAAACACTGCAGTAAAGATGAGAAAGGTTAAGGGAGCCTTTCTCAGGTGTCAGGTGATCTGCAATGGGGGAGAGAGGACAAAACTCAAACCTTGAGGTGAGTGGAAGAGATTTGGGTAAAGCAGCCAATGGTGTTGGGGGAAATATAAAAGTCAGAATTAGGACACAGTTGAGAAGTAGCATGCATCTGTATATCAATGGACCAAAAGCAATCTGTAATGTAATGCCAAGGAAAGGCAACTTCCCAAGGTTCAAAATACCAGCATAGGGGCTCTCCATTTTATGCAGTGACCAACCAAGAACAGAGAAGATCAAAACATGACATCATTCAAAATACAGCATTTACTAAATGTGATTAATCTCCAAGGACTACCCCACCCCAGGACCTTCCAATCATTCAATCAATTACAAAGTCCCTGTTCTAAATACCATTCCACCCCTAGGCTGTACCTTCATTTAGTCCACCACAAAGCCCCTCTTCTCAAATGGAGATTAGTTTCCAAACATAAGTAAACTACATTCATTTGTTCAACCACAGAACACAAAAAGGTCAAAAGTTCCCCACCCCTGGATCTCAATTGAATCTACCCCAGAGTTACATCAAGTTTAAACACAGCACTTAATACCCAAATGGAGGTCTTTTCTTCAGGCAAGTTCTCAGCAATCTTAGTTCCTGGGGAGACAAGGCTTAGCAAGGCCACAAGATACATTGCCAGTCCCTTCATTAATTCATCCTGTCTGTAGAACAGTCCTAGAACCCCTGAACACATTAGCAAAGCCCTCTCCCAGGATTTCTGTAAACATACAACAAGAAAATCCTTCTTCAGGGCTTCTGAACCAACAGAAAGGTTCCCAGACCCCTGCAACAACAGCACTGTCCTTCACCAGTGGACAGTATTCATTCTGTCTGCAGGACAGTCTCCAGACCCCTGCAACAACAGCACTGTCCTTCACCAGTGGACAGTATTCACTTTCTGTCTGCAGGACAGTCTCAGGGCTTCTTAGCGAACAGCCAGGTTCCAGGACTTCTTCAACAGGACTGTCTTTCACCAGTGGACAAATCTGGCAAAACAACATCAAAACAGACAGAAAAAGTACCAGCAAAACAGCCATGTCTCCTCAGTCCTTGGCAGCTCAGGGGGCAGGTCTCAAAAGTCCAGGGCGATTCAAAGTGGCCCCAGCAATCCTTCTCAGTCTCTCTCTCTGCCTCCACGAGGTGCTGCTTCCAAAAAAGTTCTTCTGCCTCTCTCTTGTCTCTCCAAATCTATGTCACCAGCTCCTCCCAGTTCAGGACTTTCTTTTCACATCAACAAGTCCATCCCACAGGTGGGATTAACAAGCTCTGGGTTTTAACACAATCAATTTGAAAACCAAGCCAATACAGGGGAATCTTTAATTGCCGTTACTATCACACCATCCCATGAAAGCAGGACTAGGAAGTCACAGTGCCAAAATGTTTGTCTTTAATCCTTTGAAAGTATTTTCTAGTTAGTGTTTTAAATGACTGAACTGAAGGTACAAGTTCATGGAAAATGACAAAAGGTTCTTGATGATATCTATTCTTAATTGAGTCTAATTTTCCAGTGAGTGCCCTTGTCATTGAGTGAAACCTTTGCTTTTGAACACTGTTTTCTGACTTGTCAATTAAAGGTCTTCCTTTCAATCCTTAAATCTTATTACTCACCTATAGAAAGAAATTAAATGCAAACAAGCCATTAGAGTCAGAGAGCAGATTGGAAGGTGATTAAGGAATTCCCTCAAACCCCACCTTTAACCTGTGCCCTTCAAAAGCCTCTCCAAGCAGTATTCAACCAACTAGCCTATCCAACTGCAAGAGCATTGGGGGAGGGGGGATTCAACGTGATATTGCTTGTCTTTTCTATTCTTTTGTTTTTATTTCTCATCAAAATTACTTGAAGGAAGAAAAACTGAAAAAGAGAGAGGGAGTGCATGTCACTGTGGCCCCACAGCACCCCTTTAAACATATAGAGACCCTGAAACACTAGACACTCCCAAGAGAGACTTTACAATGCTCAAATACTCATGGGTGAGCAGTAAACCTGACCCCCTGGCATCTAAGGAAATACTGGGATGTTCTCGATAAACATGGAAAGTACCTGAAAATTAGTTCCTGGGGATTCACAGAGTGTGGCATTGGTATTCATTACATGAAAAAGGAGAAAAAATTAGAACTTCTAAAAAAACCTGTTTTAGATGTTTCCTTTTTCTCCAAGATGAATGAAGATGGCACAGCTACCCATCTTAATAATTGCCTCAAAAGCATTTGTTTACAAAAATTTTAAATGTGTGCGTGTATCAAGAAATACATTCATCTATGAGAGAAGTTACTACATTGAGGTAAAAGAAAGATGTATGCAAAAAGAGAAGGAAAGATGGAACAAAATATAAAAGGAGAAAAACAAAAGGAAAGGAAGAATAGAGGAAGGGAGA